>NC_043758.1:40349721-40629721 GCF_902148845.1 Salarias fasciatus | reverse complement strand
TGGCCAGGTCCTGGATCTGAGACACAGGGACAGAGACAGAGGGACAGAGAGAGAGAGAGAGAGACAGACAGAGACAGAGGGACAGAGAGAGAGACAGACAGAGAGAGAGAGAGAGACAGACAGAGACAGAGGGACAGAGACAGAGGGACAGAGAGAGAGAGAGAGAGACAGAGACAGAGAGAGACAGACAGACAGAGACAGAGGGACAGAGAGAGACAGAGACAGAGGGACAGAGAGAGAGACAGAGAGACAGAGACACGTTTTTAATGAAGGCAATTGGAGGCAGTTTATACTGAGTGTGTTGTGTGTGTGTGTGTGTGTGTGTGTCTCCACACACTGAACATGTTTCTCAGCTTTCAGTCCTTAAAAACTAACCAAACTCAGCACACCCCGCAGAGACGCCTTACGTTCAACAGAAATCTGAGGAACGTATGCTCAGATGAATTTTCTTCACTCTGATGAAATGCTCTGTTTCATATTATTACAAGAAAGAGAATTCTAGGTTGTTTATTTGTCCAAATTCCAGCCGTTTAGGATTTTGTTCGGATGAATTCGGCGAAATGTGAGCCAGGCTTCAGCAGGAGGAGTCAGAGAAGCAGAGAAGCAGGAGAGAATCAGAGCACACAGGGACCCCGGCGCCGCCCCGGCGCCGCCCCGGCGCCGCCCCGGCGCCGCCACGGGGCCCCCGCCCGGCACGGCGCTCAGCGCCGTGGCCGCGGCAGTCGGTCCCCCGACCCGGCAACCCGGCCTCCAGGCCCGGTCGGGCTGTGGCGGCGGGCGAGCATGGATCACGCCGCCGGCCGCCCCCGCCACTCCGACCGGCTCCCCGCCGACCCGCTCGGCAGCGGGACCGAGACGCGCCGTCTCACCCAGCGGTCCTACGGAGCGGGCCCGCCCCGGGCGTCGCACCGAGTCGGTTCCGGAGGTCCGGCGGCGGACCCCCGGGCCCCCCGGTGCGGCGCGGCACCCCAGCCGGCGAGCGCAGAGTTTCTCACAGCCTCCGGGGCCGGACCCAGATCGCGGGTCTGGGTCTGGGTCTGAACAGCCTGCACAGTGGGAACCAGGCTAGACTGACTTTCAACCTGCTGCTTCAGCTGCAGTTTGGAGACGAGCACCTAAGTTACTGGAGCACAGATGAAGAAACACAAACCTCATGGAAATCAGAAAAATAGAACAAAGTATTGAGTTCTACCATGCAGTTGTTGAAATACAAAATAAGGTAGCTGTGGATGTGTAGACATCCACATTCAAAATCTGAGGTCTCCTCACTTCAAGGACTGAAGAGCTTTGTGGCTCCAGCTGAGTTTTACTGGTTAAAATAGACGACCCTCAGAATGAGCGTTACACATGGAGGTCCCAGCCAGTGGTGGGGCAGAGGTCAGAGGTCAGATGATCTGAAGGCTCAGACCAGGTTTCAGGACTCTGAAGGAAACTGCGACTCAGCAGCTTCTGCTCATGTGAGAGGAAATGGTTTCACCCTCTGAACTCCCGTCCTTTCAAAAGTCATCAGTGGAACTGCAGTCCTGGACTCTGCATGAGGAAGACCATGAAGACTGGATGAAGGACAGTCTCCCATAAACCCAGACAGGACGAGGCTGACACTTCATCTCTGTAATCCACCACCAGGGGGAGAACAGGAGCAGGACATGATCCACCTCCTCACAGAGCCCCCACAGAGCCCCCACGGCCCCCACAGAGACCACAGAGCCCCCACAGAGACCACAGAGCCCCCACAGAGACTCCACAGCCCCCACAGAGACTCCACAGAGCCCCCACAGAGACCACAGAGCCCCCACAGACCCACAGCCCCCCTTCTCTGAGCTGCCAGTCCTCATGAGCGAATGACATGAAATTCAACCAACAGCCCAGCCAAGCATGGCAAAGCACCAGTACGTCAGGGACTGGGGGCGGGGCAATCGGCTGGGGGCGGGGCAAATGGCTGGGCACGGCGTTATCTACAACAATGGGCACGTTTACATGGACCACGTATAAGCGGATTGTACGTGGAGCGGATTGTAAAATGTGTCATGTAAACGACCGAGTGGATCCGCTTCACTCGGAGCGGATTGTAATTTGGAGCCGATTGTATGAGGTGGTCTACGCCGATCGACAATCCGCTCCGTGTCCCTTATAAACGAGCCTGACAGCGGAGCGGATTGAACTGGGGGAGTGTTTGTTCTGCGCATGCCTGCGACGTGCCAGTAAACGGGAAGCAGCACAGTCAAAAAACCAGCAGAGAACCCACGGTGGTGGAAAAACACTTTTTTAGTAAAAAACCCCGACAGAAAAAACATTGGAGAGGCGAGATGGAACCAAATCGCGCAACAGCGAGTTGTATAAAGAGCTCTATAGCAGAATACAAGCGATAGCCGGCTGGTGTTATGGATTAACTGGTTCCCGTGTTAACGAATGACGGCGGAGGTCTGTGTAAACACAGGCTGATTACAGCAGTTTTTAAAGTAAGACTCACAAAAGACTTTAAACGTATACACTCACTGTAACTGTCGATAACCGACGTTCGCCAGAACGACTACAAGTTTCAATCATGTATTGGTCACAAGTTAACACGGGCACCAGTTAATTCAAAACATCGGCATGCGGAGCAGAGCTCACACCGAGACGTGGCGCTCGGCGGCGGTGCTGCAGCCAGGGGAGCAGCGCTCCTTCAGCAGGTATCATGGAGATGTTGGGACATTATTTGAGCAGAGATCAGCAGATAAAAACTCTCTGCTCGGCGCTGAGGACTGCTGCTGCAGAGAGGAAGACCTGCAAGTTCCTGAGAGACTTTGTGCGCATGTCACAGGACGCTGGATAATCCGCTTCACCCAGGGTCCTTGTAAACGAGGATTCATGGTGGATCACTACATGAATACACTCCGTTTAATACGATTGTTTACAATCCGATTGAAAAAAACACCCATGTAGACTGGGCCAGTGAGGAAAACCATGAAGGCCATCAGGAGAACTGCAGCGGAGTCAGATTCTCAGCGGACACACTGCTGAGAGGACAGGTGTGGTTTGGTCAAGAGATGGAGAAGGTTCTGAGGAGGATCTCCACTGGGACCAGCTCAGACCGGGACCAGAACCAGACCAGACCACTTGATTCAGCATCCATGTTCACACATCTTTCCAAACGGCTGGTTTCAATCGGACTGAAAAAAAAAACATGTAAACTGGACCTGTCTGTCCCCTCCTCCAGCAGTGTCTCTGTCCCCTCCAGCAGTGTCTCTGTCCCCTCCAGCAGTGTCTCTGTCCCCTCCAGCAGTGTCTCTGTCCCCTCCAGCAGTGTCTCTGTCCCCTCCAGCAGTGTCTCTGTCCCCTCCAGCAGTGTCTCTGTCCCCTCCAGCAGTGTCTCTGTCCCCTCCTCCAGCAGTGTCTCTGTCCCCTCCAGCAGTGTCTCTGTCTCCTCCAGCAGTGTCTCTGTCCCCTCACCTTCCTCTTCTTGAAGGCCTGTCTTGCCAGGTGTCCCCTGCAGGCGGCCTGGAACATGGTGATGTTCCTCCTGGTCTGAACGTCCCGCTGCTCCTCCAGCCTGGACAGAGTCCCGGCCCTGAAGAAGACCTGCAGGGGGGACAGAGGGACAAACCGCTGAAGCGAGCAGGGCTCCATCTAAGAGACATTAACAGGCTGTCTCTGAAGACACCTCTGAGCTGTGTGTGTGTGTGTGTGTGTGCGCGCGCTCACCCTGCTCAGCCCCATGTGGTAGTTGCTCTTCTCCAGGTCCAGAGACTCCAGCAGCTCCTCCACAGCCTGAAACACACACACAGCTCAGACACACACCACTGACCGGACACACACACAGCTCAGACACACACCACTGACCGGACACACACACAGCTCAGACACACACCACTGACCGGACACACACACAGCTCAGACACACACCACTGACCGGACACACACACAGCTGCACACAGGAGGACGCCTCCGGAGACGGAGCCGCTCCGTGGACAGACTCGCGGGACTGCAGACAGACGGTGTTGCTAGCTCGCGATGCTGTCCGGACTACCACAGGTGATCACTCCGTGACAGGGAAGGCTCGCCGCTACGCTAGCGCTGGTGGACGGACGCCTCAGGCCCGCTCACACTGGCAGTACCCGGCGTGCTGAAGACGGGCCAGAGCGGCACCAGCAGGTCTTCACTCAGACCGCTGGTCCAGGCGAGAACGTCTTGAAGGCGTCCGGACAGCCCAACCCCGAGCTGGAGGGGGGGTTCTCAGGTGGAGGCTTCACTGTCCAGCCCCAGGCCATATTCTCAGTGTTATTTAACAGAAGAGAGTTCATTCAGCTCACTGCGGAATAATGACCGGAGCAGGAGGCACAGGGGGGCACACAGTGATGAAAGGTCAGATAAAGAATGAGTAATAGTGCAAGTCGTAGTCAGAATAATAGAAAACTAACAAAAATAGATCTAACTGCATGTGCCACAAAAATCTTCGAGTATAACAGGAACTATAATGTAAACTGTACAACATGTACAGCTGGCCTTCAGTGCAGCAGAATGAGGAGTGTAATGAAGTGTCCAAGGTTTCTTGTGGGGGTTAAAGTTAGAGATGTTCCGATACCAGTATATTATAAAATAATCCCCTGCCTCGCCTGCAGGACTGTCACATGATCATCACGGTGGTGAGGCCTGGCTCAGGTTAAACCCTCTAACATGAATCAATACAGCAAATTCAAGACATTTATTTTGAAATAGAACAGCACAAAAATCTAGAAATGTTTTTTTAATTAGGGTGCAAACACAGCATAGTAAAATGAACAGGGAGTTTAAAAAGAACAGTAAAAAAATAGTTCAACAGCAACTTAAAAGATTACTTTCCAAAACCAGCCTATGAAGTTACATTCAAAAAATAAAAATCCAAAGAGCAGAAGCTGCACTCTAAACAAAAAAATAGGCTTCTTTAACGGTGCTGTACGTCTGTCACCTGATCCTTCTTCTTCTTCTCAAGAACAGCAGCTGCAGCAGCGGCAAAGAACTGTCAGAGCTAACGACCAGCAGGTGGCGGTAGTGCAACCAACGAGATGCAAGCTGCCGTAAAACATGACAGAAGAAGAAGTGTCAGTGCTAACGGAGCTAACGGAGCTGACGGAGCTGACCAGTAAATAGATTACTAATTTAATTAATGACGTGGTCTCGGATCGGGGCCTGGACTCCAGGACTTCCCGATACCGATGCAGCATTTTCGGCAGCATCGGCGCAATTTCCGATACTGGTATCGGAATTGGAACATCTCTAGTTAAAGTGATGATGCTTACAGGACATTACAATGTCCAGGGTTCTAACTCAGAGGAGTTGTCCAGGCTGACAGCGGTGGACATGGAGGACCTGCTCTGTCCTGCACTGAGGACGTCCGGTGCAGTGGCTCAGAGCTGTGCCTCTTCCTGTCCCGCTCAGTGCTGCCTGGGGACAGCAGACAGCGGAGTAATGGACAGCAGAGGAACCACAGAGACATAAAAGGTCCTGATCAGAGGTCTGGACACTCCCAAGGACCTCAGTGTCCTCAGAAGGTCCTTCTGGTCCAGAGCGCTGGTGGTGTGGGACCAGTCCAGTTTATTGCTGAGGTGAACCCAGCGACTGGAACTGTCCACTGTCTCCATGTCCTCACCCTGGACGCCCCCGGTGGGGGTGGTCAGTGTGTTTATAAACCAGACGGCGTTGGACGGTATAAACTCCTCCCCCAGCAGCAGCCACTCACCAGCGCTGGTTTCTGTTTCTGAGTGGCGTGGGAGGGGGGCGGAGCCAAGCGTCTCTTCACTCACGCTCAGCGGTGCAGCGGCAGGAGACAGAGGAGGACCTGGTCTCCACCTGCTGCTGCTGCACGCATTACACTGATGGGTTAGCGCCTCCACCCCCCGCTGTGCTCATACCACCCAACCCACCCTGAGGCCCAGCAAGAGCCCTACGCCTCAGAGGCAGTCGCGGCCGGTGGCAGGAGCGCTTGTTTTGTCTGCCTACACTGCCAGCGGGGGGCGGTGCGGCGTTAATTCACTTCCGAATTGGCAGGAGCGCTCGTTTCCATACCCGCGCATTCCAGGCGGGCGGTGTTGAAGAAACCAGTTTATTAAAAACTAGAATTTGGCACTCAGAGAGCGCAGACCTCCGCCACGGGTCAAATCAGTCACCAACAACAATGACAACACCAGATATAAATATAACTAAGCAGATGTAAATAAAGCCTGTCATCAATTTAAGAACTGAGGCCCTCTGCTGGACAGATACAGTACTACACTAGTCAAATGAAAGTCGTCGCCCTAACGTAACTCAGCAATAAAAACAACAACACATTGACAGACATGCAGAGATGCATAACAAAGGAAACAAACAGTCCAACATCGGGTGGAATCATTTGCAGACAAAGCTCTGATCAAGTTTTGAAGAGAAGCCAACTTGGGGCGATTTTGTCGTGCTGCTGCGCGACTGTTCCGTCCGTGAAACAGGTCCGACTAGGAACTAAAACTAAAGTTCCGCTGGGCGGTACACCCTATCGGTCAATGACAGAGAATCCTTTAAAACATGGGCAGGGCAGAGGCGGGGGGGTGGGGGGGGGGGGGGGGGGGGGGGGGACATGCAGGCACCGCGCTGCTCCGCACCTTCCCACCCCTCAGTGCGACACCGCATGCAAGCACCATGCTGGACCGCGCCACACACTGCACGCCACTCCGCGCACCGCACGCCGCTCCGCACGCCGCTCCGCACGCCGCACCGCACGCTGCTCCGCGCACCGCACCGCACGCCGTACTGCTCCGCAGCGTTCCGCTCCGATCACTGTGAGGCAACACATTGAGATATGAACATGCAACAGACAGCTTTCTCCCAGACATTGCTTGTGTTGGGGAGAAATACAATGTTTTTTAGTATATCTGGTGTTGTTGTTGTTGTTGGTGACTGATTTGAGCTGTGGCGGAGGTCTGTGCTCTCTGAGTGCCACATTCTAGTTCTTTTTGTTCTGCTGCACAGTGACTCTACAGCTCCTCTAGTGGCTCTACAGAGGAGCTGCAGTCACTTCAGACCTGAACTGACTGACCGAACTGGCTCTGGAGCCACATGTGGCTCCACAGCTGCAGGTCGCCGGCCTCCGGCCTTAAAACTGTTTTTCTGAGCTGAAAGTGAGTGTGATCAGGAGGAGGGGGTTTAAAATAGAGCTGTTCCCTCCACTCCTCTGCCGAGCTGCTGCAGGGCTGCTGAACACATTAATCATGTGCTCAGGGACGTCCTCTACAGCGCAGCCTCCATACAAAGGAAACAGGAAGATAATGAGACAGGAGGACAGAAGTGGGAGAGAGAGCAGCAGAGGGAGGAGAGAGACTGTCCCTCCAGCTGTAATTAATCAGTACAGAGTCCGTATGCTGCCGGCCCGCACAATCAGAACTAATTACACCCAGCGGCAGTCCTGCAGAGGAGGGGGAGGGGCTCCGGCCTGCCTCCTCCACAGTAACTCCTACATCCCCGTCCTAGCTGCTGCTCAGAGCTGCTGCTCAGAGCGCCTCTCTTCAGGGCTGTGCTGCAGTGGAGCGTCGGGACGGCAGCACTCCACTTCATGACCGGGGATTGAACTCTGTGCCTCGTGTCAGAGGGTGAGACCGGTTCACAGACTCCTGCTGTTCTGGACCTCCAGCGTCACACACTCACTGAACCCCAACAGTTTACCCTAACCCTGACCTTTTCACCTCCAGGGTCACAACAGCTGGAAGCTAGCTCACAAAACTACAATGAACACAAGACCCCAGGTCCCGGGGGGCAGAGGGGGCCAGGGCCCACCAGGTCCCAGGGGGCAGAGGGGCCAGGGCCCACCAGGACCCGGGGGCAGAGGGGCCAGGGCCCACCAGGACCCGGGGGGCAGAGGGGCCAGGGCCCACCAGGGACCAGGGGGCAGCCCGCCCCGGTCCAGGTTCAGACTGCACTCTGAGGATGGTTGCTTAGCAACAGGATGCAGACCCACCCTCTTCTCATCCGTCACGATGTAGTGGCGGCCATGCTTCTTGGTCAGCTGTGGAGCCAGAACGTCGAAGCGTCGACGGAACTCCGAGAACACCATGTGGTCCGGATACCCTGCAGGAAGAGAACCAGTCAGAGGGTAAGACCTGGACCCAGCAGAGACCTGAACCCAGCAGAGACCTGGACCCAGCAGGGACCTGAACCCAGCAGAGACCTGGACCCAGCAGGGACCTGGACCCAGCAGGGACCTGGACCCAGCCCAGGCCTGGGTGAGGTGAGCCAGTCTGCTTTCAGAGGGCAGGTTAACAGAAATATACCCAGCGACAGGAGTTAGTTCTAAACTGAACCGTGCTTCTGGAGCCCACCCCACCCAGAGCAGGACCCACTATGTGTGATGTAGAACCTGCTCGTACTGGGAGCCTGGCCTGCAGGAGGCCCTGCGGTCCTGCGTTCACGTCAGACGCTCAGATATTGGTAAAAGCATGTGATCCGTGCTGGGATGTGTGAGCTGCTCCATCGGCTGGGCGCAGTACCGGAGACAGCAGTGACTCCTGTCCAGCGCCGAGGACGGTCCTGACAGACTGATCAGGAACAGCCGAGCTGGCAGCTGTCCAGAAGCAGATGGCGAGGGAGCGTCCACCTTACCTTGTCTGTAGATGCGCAGGGCGTCCAGCAGCTTGGACCCTCGGAGCTGAGCCCTCAACAGGCCCACGTCCAGAGTCATGAGCCCGGCGTCCGGACTCTCCCCGTGGGTCACTCGCAGGTCGCCGCCGGCCACCGGCTCGGCTTTGGGGAGCAGGCAGTGGACGAAGTGGACCTTGGAGCGACGCACCATGTCGATGAGGGCATCCTGAGAGCAGAGACGGTAGAGTCTGTCATCTACCGTCCTCCACTGCCCTCTACTGTCACTTATTGTCCTCTACTTCCATCTACTGTCCTCTATCTGCAGATGATATGTGTCAAACAAGTGATCGTTGCTCCAGGTTCCACACAGGCTGTTAAAAGATCAGTTCGGTTTAAACAGTTTTCACGTTGTTTATAGAAAGATGTATAACAATCTACTCACTCAGAAGGGTTTTCTGATCCGAAAAGTGTGTATTTTGCGACACCGGGCTGTGGTGGAGGAGAGGCTGAGGGACCAGGAGGAAATACTGGTCAAACTAATGAGTTTTGGGATGATTAAAGCCGTTCTGGGAGCCGGCGCCACACATGCCCCATTGGCTAACAGTATGTGGAGGTCTGCAGCTCCACTATGGATCTAACTTTCTCCCAGACCACTTTTCGGATCAGAAAACCCTTCTGAGTGAGTAGATTGTTATACATCTTTCTATAAACAACGTGAAAACTGTTTAAACCGAACTGATCCTCGAACAGCTGCTGGGATGTTCAGGGTGTCAGTAAAGTCCAGATGGGTCCCTCAGTGAACAGCGCTCTGGCTAGCTCAATGCTGACCGGGATTAGCATGGCACCATGGCTCGACTCTGGGCCGTGGCGGCCTTTAGGTTGAAGAAGCAGACCTGGGATCTGGACATTGGAGGTCAAGGGTCATGCTCAGGACCCCACAGTGACGACCTTTCAGCAGTGAGATGTCGCCCTCCAGTCAGCTCCTCAGAGCAGGTGAAAGCTGACAGAAGGACTTCTCCAGAGTGTGATCAGGTTATGGAGCTGTGCAGAAATGTGTTTCAATTTGAAGGAATCATTTAAGCTGCGCTTGTTCACGTCAGTTTATTAAAAGTGTGTTAAACATTTTGGAAGCTGGGTTGTCTGGAGGTTAAAGTCCCTTCACTGAGGTCTGTGGCCCCTGAGCTTCAACAGTCTGCTTTGGATCAATCGGTTCTCAAACAGAGGTTCACGAACCAGCTGTGGTACGCCAGCTCCCCCTAGTGGTACATGAATCATACATCATTTTGAAAATGAGATAGATATGAAAACACTTGGACTTGGTGGGTGTCCTCACTGGTCCTGTGGAGGACCTGGAGGGTCCAGGTCTTCATGTGCCTGCTTCACGTACCACCTGCAGTTTGACCTGGATACACAGACTCCTCTTCTTCACAGCAGCCACGCCCGTGGTGAAGGTCTTCCTCATGCTGGTGGCCCGGCGCAGGGCCAGCTGGGAGCTGCCCTCCAGGCCGGCGATGGATCCGGACAGCACCGTGGCCCCGCCGGCCCGGCCCAGGAACAGGCCGCTGATGTTCTTCCTGAGGGGCGGGGGGACAGAGACACTGTGGGTTCCAGACCACAGACCCTCAGCAGAAAGAGGAGCCACGCGACTGGGATCAAATGTGCTCTACACATTAAACTGACCATGACCAAGCGCGGTGGTGACGGGATATAACAGGATATAACAGGATATAACGGTTATAACGGGTTATAACAGGATATAACAGGTTATAACAGGATATAACGGGTTATAACAGGATATAACGGTTATAACAGGATATAACAGGTTATAACAGGTTATAACGGGTTATAACAGGATATAACTGGTTATAACAGGTTACAGTCAGTCCATCACTCAACCAGACTCTAGCTGTACAGCTCTTTACACATTACTAAAACAACATGACGTGCTCAACAGCATTAAAAACAAAAAAACATCAAAAAGATGACCTATTACAGGTTATAACAGGTTATAAACTCCATCTTTTCAACCTCAAACACTGTTTTAACTGTTTGTACTTGAAATGAGGTAAACAAAGCTGCAGAGGTTGTTTATTGAGTGTGTGTTTGTGTGTGTGAGAGAGAGTCTCACTTCTGGGAGTCCTGCAGCAGTGTGGCAGCATTCTGAGAAGCTGGGTTGTGCTTGGCATGGCTCAGCCAGCCCAGGGTGTCGTACTCCACCCAGTCCGTCCCGTGGCTGTGTCCCAGCAGGAAGAGGTGAGGCCGGTCCCCACGCAGCAGCAGGGAGGCCCCTGCAGGACACACACACACACACACACACACAGTGAGCCCTGCTGCAGGTCTGCTGGGCGTCCTGTGACGTGCTGACCCCTGACCTTTGTGCCCTCCCTGGGCAGAGCCGTAGTAGCTGAAGAGTCGGTCCAGCATGGTCTCCTCTGTCCCTCCGGGCTGGACGGCCTCCTCCTCCATCAGCCACAGCAGTCCCCGGGCCTCGTCCGTCCTGGCCAGAGTGCGCACCTGCAGCCAGCAGCGCCACACATCCTGTCAGAGGTCAGTGACCCCACAACCACACAGCCAGCTGTCCCCGGGACCGTCTCACCCTGGACAGGTCTCACAGTGGACCGTCTGTCCCTGGACAGGTCTCACAGTGGACCGTCTGTCCCTGGACAGGTCTCACAGTGGACCGTCTGTCCCTGGACAGGTCTCACAGTGGACCGTCTCTGATGGTCGCTCCCTCAGCCATGAACAGGACATTTCGTGGAGCCATCAGAAGGCTCTACACTTCCGTCCATCCTCCCTGCTGGGCTGCCACTCACACCTCCTGCTGCTCTCGGTGTTTTTTACCTCTTAGACTACTTTATTATTAGAACGACAATGATCAGCGCGGTTTTCACTGTTTCACTGGACACTCAGACGCCTTCAGCTTCAGCCTAACATGAGGTTTTGTTAAACTGTCTACTCTAAAACAGAAAATGAACCATCCCTCAGTATCCAGGTGTCTGAATGTCTTCAGGATTTTTTGCCATTCTGCTCTTGGTCTTCATCAGTAAACCTCTGAGATCAGGGAGAAGAGAATAAAGTTTTCTACAAGGACAAATAAGTCTTCATCACTGTTATATGATGGACTATAAAAGACCAACAATTAAATGTGTCCTTTATTAAAGACTGGCTGGACATTATTCAGTCAGTCTAATACCAGTCAGGGTATTAATGACAATCTGACACTAAGTGGAAACACAGCAGCTCTTCACTCTCCGTCTGAAGCACTCTAACGGTGTGTTGAGGTCTGTATCAGAGTGTGTTCTGGACGGTCAGAGGTGTGTGTGGTGGGCTGGCTGCTGGGAGAGACGGGCTCCAGCTGAGACGAGCCGAGACGGCAGGACGGACGAGCGGCGAGCTTACCAGAGCTTGAGCCGAGGCTTGATCGACAGCGGCTACAGAGAGAGAGGGGCTGGACTCTATGTCCTCTAAAGCAAGCTCTATGTTCTCCTGGACGCAGGACGACAGAGGATCGGGTTAACACACACGCAATCACTGCTCTGGAAGTCCAACATGTTTCATGAGTAACATTCAACAGAACTGGAAAGCAGCTGATTGAGAGGATTAACAGAGGAATCATTTCCAGCACAACTAATAACCTGCAGATTAGGTTACAGCGTCTGAAACGTCCCGTCATCTCAACCAGCATGGGAACAGAGGGATCAGCAGTGTGTGTGTGTGTGTCTGTGCCTCTTTGTAGCGGTCCAGCTCGTGCACGAAGGTGCGCTCGTGGAACAGGGTCTGCAGCCTCTCCTGGGTGTAGTTGTGGCACAGCTCCTCGAACGTGGCCCCCCGCTGCTGCTGGGCCCAGCGGGGGTTCTGGAAGCCCGGCGTGTCCACGACCAGCAGCGAGCACAGCGAGTGCTGGCTGGACTTCAGAGCCCTGGGACGCGGGGACAGACGGAGAGGGACGCGGGGACAGACAGAGAGGGACGCGGGGACAGGCGTCACTTGGCGCTGGCCTCGGTTCGGGACTGCCCTGTGGTGAGGATGTGAGGACTACCTGTTGATGAGGGAGACGACCAGAGTGAAGAGCTCCGAGTACAGTCCTGACGCCATGGCCTCCAGACACTCCAGAGCCGTCACCTTAGAGCCTGAGACAACCACGGGACGGGAGACGGACACGGTGAGACGCTGAGTGTGACCACAGTGACACACGGAGGAGCTTCACTCTGACACAGCATGAGGACAACGGGGTGGGAAGCCCACGCTGCTGCTCGGCCGAGAGGAGCACCTGCTCAGGTCTGCCACCTGGTGGCGAGTGCTGCGGTACCTGAGCCGTCCGCCGGGCCGCCGTCGTCCGGGGCTCCTCTGAAGGAGGCGGAGTGCTGCAGCCCTTTGGCCTGCTGCTTGAAGATGGCGGAGGACAGCTCCTCCAGGGAGCAGCCCAGCAGGTAGGCGGCCTTCTGGGCCCACTCATGGCGGGCAAACTGCCGACGGCCCGCTGGACACAAGACAGAGGACATGAGGACAGGAGGACTGACAGCATGCACGGCCAGAATAGGCTCTATCACCTTTGACCCGGACCAGCCTGACCCGGGGAGCTCAATGCAGACACACTACCACAAAACGAAACACAGCTCAGCACGCCGTTTAAAACACTCGAGGAGGCGGTCTGGGTGCGGTCTGGGTGCGGTCTGGGTGTGGTCCCAGTGCGGTCTGGGTGCGGTCTGGGTGCGGTCTCGGTGCGGTCTGGGTGCGGTCTGGGTGCGGTCTGGGTGCGGTCTCGGTGCGGTCCGCTGCTGGTGTGAACGCTGACCGGCCTCGGTCCTGTCCGCTCTGTTGTGGAGAAGGCTTTTTGGTCGGCGGAGGCTGCTGGCCAATCAGGGTTCACTTCCGTCACCCAAAACACACTATTGTGTGAACAGCGCCACCAAGGGGCAGGAGGGTCATAGTGGTGAGTTCATGTGGACAAACAAGTGGTGTGAATGAACCGAACTAGTTGACAGCTGCAACGTTTATGAATAATTTATGTCCGAACCGAACCACTCTAGGACTAGTAGGTGTGAAAGCACCCTAAACATTCCTCAGTGGACCAGAGAACCAGAGGACCGGAGGACTGGAGGACCAGTGGAATGGAGGACCGGAGGACCGGAGAACCAGAGGACCAGAGAACCAGAGGACCGGTGGACCAGTGGACCGGTGGACCAGAGGACCAGAGGACCAGAGGACCAGAGGACCAGAGGACCAGAGGACCAGAGGACCAGTGGACCGGAGGACCGGAGGACCAGAGGACCAGAGGACCAGAGGACCGGTGGACCAGAGGACCAGTGGACCGGTGGACCGGTGGACCAGAGGACCAGTGGACCAGAGGACCGGTGGACCAGTGGACCAGAGGACCAGAGGACCAGAGGACCAGTGGACCAGAGGACCAGAGGACCAGTGGACCAGAGGACCGGTGGACCGGTGGACCAAAGGACCAGAGGACCAGTGGACCAGTGGACCAGAGGACCAGAGGACCAGTGGACCAGAGGACCGGTGGACCGGTGGACCAGAGGACCAGTGGACCGGAGGACCAGAGGACCAGAGGACCAGTGGACCGGAGGACCAGTGGACCGGTCGACCGGTGGACCAGAGGACCAGTGGACCAGTGGACCAGAGGACCGGTGGACCAGAGGACCAGAGGACCAGTGGACCGGAGGACCAGAGGACCAGTGGACCGGAGGACCAGTGGACCGGAGGACCAGTGGACCGGTCGACCGGTGGACCAGAGGACCAGTGGACCAGTGGACCAGAGGACCAGAGGACCGGTGGACCGGAGGACCAGAGGACCAGAGGACCAGAGGACCAAAGGACCAGAGGACCAGAGGACCGGAGGACCAGAAGTGATCCTGTGAGGTCTGGCTCAGACTGTGACTCAGGTCATGTTCAGACCGAGTTGGGTGGAGCCAGGACCCCTTTTGGGAAGTGTGAGTTTGTAAATCAGCCTCCTCATAAGTAAGTGAATGGTGTTCTAACCGTCAAGCCAAAAGGGCGTCAAACCAGACAGAAGCAAGTCGGGTGCCGGAAGGAAACGCCACACCTGTTCCAAAATAAGTGATTTCAAAATAAAATCTGTGTCGTGTTTTTGCCTTAATATTCTATTTTTCTACTTCGTCTGCTAGAATACAGAATAAACAACATGATGTAGTCATTATACGCATTAGAAGAAAGAACGCTTTTGTACCTCGTCACTGCAGGACAGTCAAACGACTCCAAAATTGCACAAAACAGCTCTATGACCAGAGCGGCTTTGTGTTTCTGCAAAATCAAGCGTCTTTTTTGAACACGTCGGACGGGTTGATGAAATGATTATGTGTTTAAGAAGTGTTTTTTTTAAATTATACAAATATGGTTTTAACGTGCATTTTCAACCAAGATGGCGGTTTGGGCTGCTTTCTAAGTGTTAATCGAGTTTATGGTGGGAGATAGGGGTGGGCGGTACAGATGGTATAAACCGCATGTGATATAAAATTGGCCCACGGTAGGGATTTTGGTCATACAGCCCAACCGCGATAGCACATTACGTCCTCTGGGTGGCAGTAATGCAGCTGTTTAGATGCCCGGTTCCCTGAAGAAGAAGTACACAACAACAGCGATTAGGGCTGAACGATATATCGTTATCATATCGATATCGGGATATGAACATTCAGGACATTAGTTTCTCAAAATCGACGATATCAAGATTTCCCCTGCTTGCCCTGCGTGTAAGCTTGCCCGTGCACAGGTCAGGCCAGCCAACCACAAACCTCCTTTACTGGTTGACAGCTGATGGCAGCCAATGAGAAGCATCAGAGGGAGGGGCAGGAGGGAGACGCTCACTCACATGTGCTACACGCGGCGGAGAGGAAGCAAAACAACAACATGAGAGCTGAAGAGAGGGCGGCTGCAGAATCTGCACAAACGAATTTGGTGGTAGCGGCAGTGAGTTCTCATTAAAAAAAAAAACTGCATTTTTTTACATTCTTCTGTATTATCAGGGCGTGAAATTCCCTATAAAATGGCGGCGGGGACCAATTGAGATGGAATCTCCGCCGGTTTAGGTCCATATAAGTCGGTCCTTACTGCCTGTTGGTTTTTTTTTTATCATGAAATTGCGTCGATTCTCTTTTAATGAATCAATCAGAACCAACACGCCTCGTAACTCTGGGATTCCATGTTTGCATTCTTCTTCTCTGTGCTTCACGCTGCACTATGCATCTAACCATCACAATGCGCCCTCTGCTGGATTGAAGGACGTACTGCTGGATTCAGGCGCTGCTGTGAACTCCAAACAACAAATACTTCAGAGCACAATGACAGCAGTGGGTGTAAACAGTAGTAACTGTAAATATGCAAATCTGCCAAAACAGTTATTGATTTACTGCGATGCTACAGTTCTCCACCCCTGAATGAGGCAATCACAGCTGCAGAACAACATCAATGAACATCAGTGAGAGAGGTCCTCCAGGGTCTGATACATACACAGACAAAACCTGGTCAGATTAAGAATTGAATAGAATCAGAATCTATACTGACATTCACAGCCATCAGCAGGATCTTAGCTAAAATACTTGGTTTCAATTTGGTGCAGCTGCATTGTATGAAATATGGTTTGTGCTGGTATGGATTCCAGGGTTAATGTGCCACTACCACCAAAGGAACTAGTCAAAGCTGCCGACGACTGCGATACTGGAGAAGGAGAGACCGGCGAGAATGAAAACTAAACGCACAAGCCCTCACCGGTGGGATTATCTCCAAAACAAACAAAAATATGAAAAAGGAAAAAAAAAAAAAAAAACTTTTTACACATTCTTCATTCCTCAATGCTCCACTTAAACATTCTGCCAATGAAAATCATTGCTGAAAATGGTCATGTAAGGAATTAAATGAAAAAAAAATTAAATACAAATTAAAAAAAAAAGAAAACAAACCTTCAGCAAAATAAATAAAAATAATTTTATAAATTTGCAACTTAGGGTGGGCCATATAGCATAAGAAGATCTACCATCCCAGACACAGAGCAGCAAATAGATATAAACAGAACTAAACAAGCACAACAAAATACAACAGTTAATTAAAAAATTATTGTTGGATCCTGTTTTTGATCAGCATTTTACAAAATTGAAAATTAAGGACCTGTTAAAACTTGTGAGGACCTGTTAAAAATTTCTGAGGACCTGCTGAAAATATTTGGAGGGCCTGTTAAAATTCTGACGAATTTCATGCCCTGTATGTTTTTATTTTTCTGAAAAATGCTTAACTTTCACTGAATCCATTGTAATATATCGTATCGATATCGAGATATCTGCGATGGCTGCTTCACGGAGGCAGCAACACCATCCATTAACCTGTGAGTATCAGCTCCTCCTAAACCTCCTTCATTACCTGTGCAACACCTGGAACCCTCTGATTCAGAGAACAACCTGCAGCTCCTGCTGCCTTCAGGGACACTTCAGAAAAGTAGCCTGCTGATAGACACTGCCGGTGCCTCAGTCAGCTGTTAGCTTAGCTGTTAGCCACTGACAAACTGGGATCAGTCAAAAAGAAAAAAGAAAAAAGAAAAGAAAAATGGCGCGATGCCAAATCAAGTTGCCGACCCCTGATCAAAAAGCTGGACCTGGTTTGGATTCAAAGTAACTTGACTTCTATTATTTAATAGTTTGAAACTACTTCCTGCTTCCATGCTTGTGCCATGTGCTATGGTAACCATTAAGACTGTTATGCTGAAATTTATATATCAAATTATATCGTGATATAAATTTTAGGCCATATCGCCCACCCCTCGGGAGATCGACATATCTGGCAACCTCCTCCAGCGGACTGCAGAGTCACCGCAGACGGTGCTGCGGTGACTCCGTTCTCCAGACGGAACGCAGCCAGAAGAACGGTTGTTCTATTGTACATGATTTTTCTGCAGGCCGTACAAATCGACTTTCAGAAGCAAGACCGGCTCTCCACCATGCTTGATGTGTGCGCTCAGAGTAACAGTTGGCGTTGTGCGTTATGGAAGCCTCACACGGACAAAAGTGCGGCAAACGAGGAAAGCTGGCTCGACCCAGGGAGCGACCGTGTTCTCCCTGCTTCTGGATGGAGCCGGGTCGACCCCGGACCTCCTCCTCGAAGCGGCCCCGGCTCGACCCAAAAGTAGGTCGACCCAACGTGAAAAACGTGTTCACACTGTGGCTCCCGGCTCCACCACGGCAGTGAGGTCGAGCCAAACGCTTTGGTGTGAACACAGCCTCAGTGTCTCTTTAACAGTGTGGACTTCTCTCTGGACATGCTTGTCTTCGGGGTGGTTTGTCTGTGAAGAACCTGGCTGAAGATGAAGACATGTAGGTTCTCTGTTTGATTTCGGTCTGGGATGTTCTCTGGTCTGCAGAGCACCCAGAAACCAGAGTTTATGCCGGCCCATGTTGAATAAAGGCTGCACTGTGCTGAACCCTGAAGGAGTCAGTCCAGACCTGCTTTAGAGCTCAGCAGAACCGGAACAGTCCTGAACAGTCCTCTTCCCGAGAGGAGAAGAAACAGGCCTGACAGTGTTAGCCGGAGAGAGCAGCATGCTCATCAGCACTACGGACAGCAGAAGCTACCACCATGCTGACGGCACGAGGCCTGGAGGGAGACGGCCGTCAGGACAGGTGTTCATTACCTTCATGTCCGTCTGCTGGAGCACAGCGCAGCATGCAAACATGCAAGGAGAGAGAGGGAGTTAGAGAGCAGAGCACATTCATCACTTCACCACAGAGAAGCAGCAGGGAGGACCAGGACTAGGGCTGGGTACCCTTATTTTTTGGGTACAAGTACTTTTTTGATACCTCACGTTCGGTACCGGTTCCTGAACGGTACGTTTTTCAGTACCTGCCTTCACGGCCACAGACGACACCATGACTGCATTTTCACTTAATGCCAATAGGTGTGCTGTTCGCATGTTCAACCTTATTTACACAGACACCGCAGAAGAAGGGCTGCAGGCTCTCTGCATGTTGTTAGAAAAGAGTGTGAGCCGGCGAGACGTGGTAAAATGTTCAATGATGCGATGCACCGTTTTTTCAGTAAGAGAGAAGAACTGAACGATCGTTTCCACACATTTTATTTACTCAGTAGCAGTTAAACTATATCACAAGTAGTTTCTGTACTCAAAAGACCAGGATTCCTTATGGATAGAACATGGCAGAACAGTATTTAATGCCTCTTTCAACCAGGATATTGTGTGATTCATGTGACAGGAGAGAGAGAGAGAGAGAGAGAGAGAGAGAGAGAGAGAGAGAGAGAGAGAGAGAGAGAGAGAGAGAGAGAGAGACAAAGCGGGGGGGGCGAGGGCAGCGGGGATTGAGCTGTTTCCGGTGGATGTTCAGCAGACAGTGGATATATCTGCTGCAGAGCTAACTCTCCTCTGCTGGGCGAGCGACGTGCTCTCTGGCTGCTCCACACGCTGATTGACAACACGACAAGGCGGAAGCTTGAAGTCTATTGGCTGACGCTGACCGCCGCTTTTTCTGATAACATGGGGGTCTATGAGACGAAGGCGGGGCTCATAAATACATTTTTATATTGCTTTATGCTAATATTATATTGTAGTATGAACCAGACTGACACATTGAAGCTCTGTTGAAAAATGATTCATACATTGGAAACGAAGAGAAACTCCGGACACCAGCTTTAAGTGTGTTAGTCGGGTTCGATGCTATAATGGCGTGGGGAGGAGATGAGCGCTGTGCTGGTCAGGTGACCGGGCTCACCCGCTTCTACCCCTCTCCCCCTGCTTCCTACCCTTGGTGGCGCCTGCTGCTCCCAGGTGGTAAACGGCGCCCAGGATGAGCCAGAGCGCCTTCTGCTCGTCTGCAGAGACGCCCAGGACCTTCATGGCGGCCTGCAGCTTGGTGAACTGCTGCGAGGCCCGCTGCTTGTCTTCAGGCTGAAAACCATCCAACACATCCAACACATCCAGCGTCAGCCAGCTGCGGGGGAGGGGCGGGCGAGAGGAGCTTCAGGTGAGAATACCTTAGAGTGCGGCAGGATCCCAAAGGCGCTGCTCTCGGCCAGGTGGTTGAAGTGCAGCTCCGTCCTGAAGAGAGAGAACTCTGGGATCAGTCAGCTCGGGCAGCAGCTCACCAGCCCTGACCCAGAGAACTCTGGGTCTGCTGCAGGCTGCATGAGGAACCAGGACCAGTCCGCAGGAAGACCACCTCCCACCTGCTGCTGGAGCTCTGAATGAACACACACTACTGCCGAGCGGCGATGAAGGTGTGAAGCTGCCGGTTGTGTGTGGAGTGTGTGTGTACCTCAGGCTGCTGTCCGCTCCCGCCAGCAGGTAGTAGAAGACGTTGAAGGTGGACTCGGCCTCTGGACGTCTGCTCACCCTCAGCTTCTCCAGCAGCATCGTCTGCACAGCACAGCCCCGCCCAGCTCAGCTCTGGGTGTGTGGGTGTGTGTGTATGGGTGTGTGTGTGTGTTTGTGTGTGTTACCTGGATGGAGGCGGACGCCACCTGTCCAGCCTGGTCGAAGTCCAGAGACACCACATGTGAGAACCTGCTGGCGTTGGTGTTGATGGAGGTGGAGCTGTTTCCAAAAGCCTCCAGGATGGTGTAGACGGCCTGCCACTTCTCCGCTGCCATGGCAACACACACACCAGGACACACAGGACACACAGGACACACAGGACACACCAGGACACACAGGACACACAGGACACACAGGACACACAGGACACACAGGACACACAGGACACACAGGACACACAGGACACACAGGACACACAGGACACACCAGGACACACAGGACACACCAGGACACACCAGGACACACAGGACACACAGGACACACCAGGACACACAGGACACACAGGACACACAGGACACACCAGGACACACCAGGACACACCAGGACACACAGGACACACAGGACACACAGGACACACCAGGACACACAGGACACACCCGTCAGCATCAGCATCATCACTCTCATATTAATCACCCTCATGATGATGCTCAATCACTGCCTAAATCATCATCTTCATCCTGCTACTCATCCTCATCATCATCAATATCAGTATTAGGGATGTGTGAGCACCGATTCCTGTTATCGGTATTGGCCTGATACCAGTGGATGATACCAGGTATCGGTATCGGGCCGATACTGGCCTTATTTCAAAGTATGGAGTACTCATGAAGGCTACCGATACCAGATACCTGATACTCAAGACAAGAAAATCCCAGGCGTAGTGAGCCCTCCTCACCAGCAGATGGCGGTAGTGCGACCAAATGGGATGCAAGCTGCCATTCAACATGAACGAGAAGAAGCCCTCCTCTTGGGGAGTTGGCGCTGAGCTACACTGCAGCGGGTTGATTCTCCATGAGTCTCATCCAGAGCAGAGACAACAGGATGAATCCAGAACGGCTGCTCGTCTCACCAGAACTTCACCAGAGTGGAAATTCTGTTATATCAGCGAAAACGAGCCGAACTTTGCAGAATGGTAACTCTGCAAAGCTAACATTGCTGGAGGAGGCGCGCCATCTTGAATCATTTACCACGAGTAATTTATTTAAACACCTCAGAGTGAAGCCTGCGGACGAGAGTCTGACGAGAGTCTGACGCTGTTGTACTGGAAGAAAAACTCCTGCAGCAACTCGACGCAAACTCTGCAGAAGACCGAGAAACTGAAGAGCAGCGATCCGAGAGCAGCACAGAGAACACCAGCAGCTCTTTAAACTAAGGGGTTATTCTATCTTTGACTTTAGTTCATAAAAAATCACTAAAATGAGAACATTAAGAACTTTAGTTCATGGAAAGTATAAGACTCAGAGAAAACTTTTATCTTACACTTTAGTTCATTTATAAAATGTTAAAATAGGTTCATTTAACAAAGTGTATCATTTAGAGTTGTTTGTTTACATCTTGTCCTACAGGTCATTTAAAAAAAAACCTTAAAACTGAGACATCGTTTTATCTTGCACTTAATTTCATTTAAATAAGTGTAAAACTCAAAGAGATTGTTTAATTTTTCAGACTATTATTTTGGACTTGAACATTGTGGCTGTGCTGCATTTTTTAGAATTAAAAGTCATTTTTCAAAAATCATCTGTCATTGCATTATTTTAAATTTTATGTATCGAAAGTGTCGGTATGAGTATCGGTATTGGTGAGTACTGAAGATGAAGTACTTGGTATCGGCCTGAAAAAAGTGGTATCGAACATCCCTAATTTTTATCTTCATCCTCATGGTCCGGGTCTTTTCATCCACTGCATCTCTTCGCTGTTTCATTTCCTTGGCTCTTTTCTCAACACATTTTGCCATCAAGGCTGTTTTACTGTAAAGAACCTTCAGCAGTTTTCATTTTCTACCATTTCCTTTGGAAGCAGCATTTACCAGCTGGAGCGAGAGGCAGGAGGCCTGATGAGAGGAGGCCTGATGGGAGGAGGCCTGATGGGAGGAGGCCTGATGGGAGGAGGCCTGATGGGAGCAGGCCTGATGGGAGGAGGCCTGATGGGAGGAGGCCTGATGGGAGGAGGCCTGATGGGAGGAGGCCTGATGGGAGCAGGCCTGATGGGAGGAGGCCTGATGGGAGCAGGCCTGATGGGAGGAGGCCTGATGGGAGGAGGCCTGATGGGAGGAGGCCTGATGGGAGGAGGCCTGATGGGAGCAGGCCTGATGGGAGGAGGCCTGATGGGAGGAGGCTCTCTGGGAGGAGGCCTGATGGGAGCAGGCCTGATGGGAGGAGGCCTGATGGGAGGAGGCTCTCTGGGAGGAGGCCTGATGGGAGGAGGCCTGATGGGAGGAGGCCTGATGGGAGGAGGCCTGATGGGAGCAGGCCTGATGGGAGGAGGCCTGATGGGAGGAGGCCTGATGGGAGCAGGCCTGATGGGAGGAGGCCTGATGGGAGGAGGCCTGATGGGAGGAGGCCTGATGGGAGGAGGCCTGATGGGAGGAGGCTCTCTGGGAGGAGGCCTGATGGGAGGAGGCCTGATGGGAGGAGGCTCTCTGGGAGGAGGCCTGATGGGAGGAGGCCTGATGGGAGGAGGCCTGATGGGAGGAGGCCTGATGGGAGCAGGCCTGATGGGAGGAGGCCTGATGGGAGGAGGCTCTCTGGGAGGAGGCCTGATGGGAGGAGGCCTGATGGGAGGAGGCCTGATGGGAGGAGGCCTGATGGGAGGAGGCCTGATGGGAGCAGGCCTGATGGGAGGAGGCCTGATGGGAGGAGGCCTGATGGGAGGAGGCCTGATGGGAGCAGGCCTGATGGGAGGAGGCCTGATGGGAGGAGGCCTGATGGGTGGAGGCTCTCTGGGGGCTCCAGCTGAGCTCCGGGCGGAGGCCACCTGCTGCAGCCTCACACAGATCCAGACCGAGCAGCTCAACACGTCTGAGGTTTGCATGTTCCTCACCAGAGAAGATTTTGCCCGTGCTGCCGGCGATGGAGACCAGGTACTGGACCAGGTGCTGGCAGTTGGTGGTCTTGCCGCTGCCGGACTTCCCCAGCAGCACCACGGACTGGTCCTGGCGGGTGGTCAGCAGGTTGCGGTACGCCGACTGGGCCACCGAGTAGATGTGCGGCGCCGTGTCCTCCCGCCGGCAGCCTTTGAACATGTGCATGACCTGAGGGGACAGAGGACCCACGCACACTCAGAGACACTTGAGGAAGACGGGACGGCGGCGGCAGGGCCGTCCAGAGACCCAGAGGCCCGGCGGGTCTGACGGTGACTCTCACCTTCTCGGAGTACATGGAGGGCGTGCTGAGCGGGTTGATGACCAGCAGGTTGGGCCCGGCGTAGCAGTGGATGAGGTTTCCTCCGTAGCGCTGCCTCAGGCAGTGCATCACGCTGGACTCGTTCAGGTACAGCAGCGCCGCCAGGTCCTCGCAGCGGTCCAAGGACGGGGGGTTGGCCTGTAGACCGGAGACAGGACCGTTCACACACACACACACACACACACACACACACACACACACACACACACACACACACACACACACACACACACACACACACACACACACACACTGCTGTCTGGAAGGCCTTCAGCTGCCACGCCGGGACGGCCCGGAGACGCCGTCCCACCTTCTCGATGTCGTCTTCGTCCACGTCCAGCACGCTGCCGTCGTGCTCCAGCTGGACCCGGAGCCGGCCCTCCGGCAGGGCGCCCGCCTCCGTCTTCACCACGGTGGCTGTTCAGACAACACACACACCCGGTCAGATCGCTTCAGGAAACACTCCGTCACCTCCACACACACACACACACACACACACACACACACACACACACACACACACACACACACACACACACACACACACACACACACACACACACACACACACACACACACACACACACACACAGCCTGTTTCAGCTTAAACACAGCTCTGTTTAGTGAACTACACCACAGCCGCGACGCTTCACCACAGGAATTAAACACATCTTAAAGGGGCTGTATCATGCAAAATTCACTTTTTGTATGTTTTAACCTTGTTATATAGTTCTGTTCTCACCAGAAACTCCCCAAAGCAGTTGTTTTCCTTCATGCCTGCATGTTTGAGCTTTCCTCCTTGTTGTGCTGCTCAGAGAGGCAGCCCCTCCCACACCGTGAAAATGCTCTGTTTTCCACGTCGACGTCACACGGTGAAGACGGCTCCCCTGAGCCCCCCTCCCTCCTGCAGCCCCTCCCTCCTGCAGGCCCTCCCTCCTGCAGGCCCTCGGCAATCAGCGTTGCTGCTTTTTTCTAACTCTGATTACGGAGATAAACTTTAACCATCGTCTGAAAGCAACAATCAAGCAAGAGCAAGAGTCTGAAGGGTCTGGAGGGTCTGGAGGGTCTGGAGGGTCTGGAGGGTCTGAAGAGTCTGAAGGGTCTAGAGGGTCTGGAGGGTCTGAAGGGTCTGAAGGGTCTGAAGGGTCTGGAGGGTCTGAAGGGTCTGAAGGGTCTGGAGGGTCTGGAGGGTCTGCGCTTGGTGAGTTTCTCACAGGAAAAGACGTTTTCGCGTGTATATCCGTGTAGAGAAGCTAGAGCTAAAGAGCTAAAGCTAACCCTTAGAGACGCTAACGTAGCTCTGATTGGTTGAAGTAGCTGTCAGTCAAAGTCCACAGGGGGAGAGGCGGGATTCAGTGAAACAGAGCGTTTTCTCTTCCAGGTTTCAGAATTAGCCCCAGAAAATCTTTTATTTCACACAAAATGACTTTTCCTTAGCGCCAAAAATAAACTATTACCATGTTAATGCCATTTCCAGGGTTTGGACGAGCTAAAAAAGCAGGATACAGCCCCTTTAATAGATTTCACCAGTTTGTGTGTGTATGTGTGTGTGTGTGTGTGTGTGTGTGTGTGTGTGTGTGCGTGTGTGTGTGTGTGCGCGCGGAGGCAGGGGTCGGGTTCAGGTGTGTGTGTGTGTGTGAGAAGAGTTTGAAGTGTGTGTCCAGAGGCAGAGGCAGTCCGGTGCGGCCTGCACTGCCCTCTAGTGGCGCTGGCCGGCAGTGCGTCCCTCACCCAGGGAGAAGCCCTCTCTGTGGACCAGCCAGACCTTCTCCGAGCCATACCAGGCCTGCTCCGCCGCGATCTGCTCCTCCGTCTTCACCTGCAGGAATGAGCAGCATGTTACCACTCCGTCACCGGCCTCCACCCGCTCCACCCGCTCCACCGGCCTCCACCCGCTCTACCCGCTCCACCGGCCTCCACCCGCTCCACCCACTCCACCGGCCTCCACCCGCTCCACCCACTGCACCGGCCTCCACCCGCTCTACCCACTCCACCGGCCTCCACCCGCTCCACCCACTGCACCGGCCTCCACCCGCTCTACCCACTCCACCGGCCTCCACCCGCTCCACCCACTGCACCGCCTCCACCCGCTCTACCCACTCCACCGGCCTCCACCCGCTCCACCCACTGCACCGGCCTCCACCCGCTCTACCCACTCCACCGGCCTCCACCCGCTCCACCCACTGCACCGGCCTCCACCCGCTCTACCCACTCCACCGGCCTCCACCCGCTCCACCGGCCTCCACCCGCTCCACCCGCTCCACCGGCCTCCACCCGCTCCACCGGCCTCCACCCGCTCCACCCGCTCCACCGGCCTCCACCCGCTCCACCCGCTCCACCGGCCTCCACCCGCTCTACCCGCTCCACCGGCCTCCACCCGCTCCACCCACTCCACCGGCCTCCACCCGCTCCACCCGCTCCACCGGCCTCCACCCACTACACCGGCCTCCACCCGCTCCACCGGCCTCCACCCGCTCCACCCGCTCCACCGGCCTCCACCCGCTCCACCCGCTCCACCGGCCTCCACCCACTACACCGGCCTCCACCCGCTCCACCGGCCTCCACCCGCTCTACCCGCTCCACCGGCCTCCACCCGCTCCACCCACTCCACCGGCCTCCACCCGCTCCACCCGCTCCACCGGCCTCCACCCGCTCCACCCGCTCCACCGGCCTCCACCCGCTCTACCCGCTCCACCGGCCTCCACCCGCTCCACCCACTCCACCGGCCTCCACCCGCTCCACCCGCTCCACCGGCCTCCACCCACTACACCGGCCTCCACCCGCTCCACCGGCCTCCACCCGCTCCACCCGCTCCACCGGCCTCCACCCACTCCACCGGCCTCCACCCGCTCCACCGGCCTCCACCCGCTCCACCCGCTCCACCGGCCTCCACCCGCTCTACCCGCTCCACCGGCCTCCACCCGCTCCACCCACTCCACCCGCTCTACCCACTACACCCGCTCCACCCACTACACCGGCCTCCACCCACTCCACCCGCTCTACCCGCTCCACCGGCCTCCACCCGCCCCAGCCGCTGCCACTCACTGCACAGTGGCTTCTCTGCTGCTGCTGAGGGATCACAGCGTCTCCCACCAGAGAGCACACGGCTCAGAGGAGAGCGTGAAGCCGCAGCAGAGCCCCCCTCCAGGGATACATGTTTGATTCCCAGCAGAGAAGAAAGCATGGTGAAATAATGAGCATGCAGTCCACTCAGCATGCTCTGACACACTGGGGGGGGGGGGGTCTTCAGGGTGAATACACTGCCAGGGGCAGAAAGGAACGAACACACACACACACACACACACACACACACACACACACACACACACTTAAAACCAAATGTCAACCATGAGAAACTCAATGGGAAGATTTGAAATAAAACACATGGAGTGTAGAAGTGAGGAGGAGTGTGACGATGAAGAGCTGCAGGCACAGAGCAGGACAGTCCACGGTGCAGGGGACAGTGGGACATTACAGTCAGGCACAGAGCAGGCCACACCTGGGGCTGAGCAGCAGCAGCATGAGAGGCCTGCAGGAGGGCCAGAGGGTCCTCGTCCTCTGAGCCCTGGTCAGTGCGCAGCATGGAAAGGTCAGAGGTCACAGGAATATATGAGTGCAACAGTGACTGACACACACACACACACACACACACACACACACACACACACACACACACACACACACACACACACACACACACACACACACACACACACACACACAGTCCTGTCAGAGGAGATGCAGCAGCAGACAGAGGAGGTGGTCCAGGAGCTGCGGAGGTTCATGTTAATCACACGTTTACAGGTGAGAAGACAAACCAGAGTCAGAACACACTCCATCCTCACACACTCCATCCTCACACACTCCATCCTCACACACTCCATCCTCACACACTCCATCCTCACACACTCCATCCTCACACTGCTTCACCAGACTCCTCCTTCTTCATGAGCAGCGGCCCGCCTCCTGAGGAGGTGGAGCCTGGAGTCTCTGCTCTGACCTCCGCCCTCTACCAGGCCTACCAGCAGGCCAGCTCAGGTCAGAGGTCAGCACAACCTGGGACTGAGTGAAAGCTGCTGCCTCTGAACCCGGACCCGTCTCGGCACAGCTCAGAAAGTAAGAAGCTCCACGCCACAGGGAGGCGCCGTGCTGCAGCGACGCCACAGTGAGGCGCCGTGCTGCAGCGATGCCACAGGGAGGCGCCGTGCTGCAGCGGCGCCACAGGGAGGCGCCGTGCTGCAGCGACGCCACAGGGAGGCGCCGTGCTGCAGCGACGCCACAGGGAGGCGCCGTGCTGCAGCGGCGCCACAGGGAGGCGCCGTGCTGCAGCGATGCCACAGGGAGGCGCCGTGCTGCAGCGGCGCCACAGGGAGGCGCCGTGCTGCAGCGATGCCACAGGGAGGCGACGTGCTGCAGCGATGCCACAGGGAGGCGCCGTGCTGCAGCGGCGCCACAGGGAGGCGCCGTGCTGCAGCGATGCCACAGGGAGGCGCTGTGCTGCTGGGCTGCAGGAAGGAGGAACAGAAGCAGGCCTGTCCTGCAGGACAGCTTCACAGGAAGTCACACTCTGGCACACCACATCACACACCCCAGCAGCAAAGCCACGGGCAAGCAAGGCTGCAGTACCTGAGGGGGGCCCGGGGGGGGCGCCGCACAGCAGACAGGCGGGGCAACACAGACTGCAGGGTCCAGCTGGGCCGCAAAGCAGTAGAGAGACAGTGAGAGAGGACAGGGAGGACAGGACAGACAGAGGACAGGGAGACACTGCGGTGGGGCTGCAGTGGAGGATCAGTGTGGCGCTGTGTGGATCAGTGCAGCAGCATGGAGGCGTCGGGGGAGGATTCTCCTCAGTCCAGCTTAGGGAGGGGGTACCGAATTTCGGTAATTTTTTGGTACCGACCGAATTCCCGCTGAAGTACCGAGTATCGATTCACAGGAAATCCGTCGGTACCACATATGGGCCACCCCGCCCCTGTTCGGAGGTGTTCGCGGGAGGAACAAGCCGCTTCTGCGTCTTCTGCTTCTGCGATGGTCGCTCCCGCTGCATGTCACTTCCTAAACAATGCTCTGCGCATGCGCAGCTCGAAACAAGAGCGCGCATCGAGGCGGCGACTCCACATGATATGTCATCATGCAAAAGCGGTCCCACGTGGCTTTTGATTGGCATTATGACTGCCCAATCACGAGTTGGAACCAGACAATTCTGATCCTCCAGTAAACCTTTGAGTGTTTGTTTACTGTAGAGGTGCCTGGTGCTGCTAATGTGAAACATTTTATACAGTTATTTATTCTGAAAGTTGTTTGTTACTGTATGGGCAGCAGGTGCAAATGTGAAACATTTCATACAGCCATTTATTTTGAGTCTATTTTTATTATGTCTTTTATTATTGTTATTTATTTAATTTTTTTACTTTACCCCCACACACATTTTTCTCAAGTTCTATGTTGGAGTTATTTCAGTTGTTATTGAAGCATAAATGTTGAAAATTCCGAGTTTTGACTATTTTTTAAAATATACAAAATAACTAATTACCAAATGCATATTCCCCCCCCCCCCCCCCCCCCCCCCAAAAAAAAAAAAAGGATTGAAAACAGGTACCGAAAAATACCGGCATCGATTCGCAGGTACCGAGTAGCGGTATCGTATCGATTCAGATGTGAAAGGTACCCATCCCTAGTCCAGCTGACTGCTGGGAACTCGCACACCACCGGGAGTGGGCGGGTCTGGTGTGTGTGAGCACGATGTGTGAGCAGGGTGTGTGTGTGTGTGTGTGTGTGTGTGTGTGAGAGAGAGCTGGTTCAGCCTGACTCAGCTGCAGCGACGTCACACTGACTGAGGAGAGACGCTGGATCAGTGTAACTGAGGATTTAAACTCTGCTATGAAGACCATCTGGACAGGACGCCATGGGAAGAGGTCCAAGGCCAGTCCCGGTCTCCAGGGAGCCCAGCGGAGCCCAGCGGAGCCCAGCGGAGCCCAGCAGAGCCCAGCAGAGCCCAGCAGAGCCCAGCAGAGCCCAGCGGAGCCCAGCAGAGCCCAGCAGAGCACAGCAGAGCACAGCAGAGCCCAGCGGAGCCCAGCGGAGCCCAGCGGAGCCCAGCGGAGCCCAGCAGAGCCCAGCGGAGCCCAGCAGAGCCCAGCAGAGCCCAGCAGAGCCCAGCAGAGCCCAGCAGAGCCCAGCAGAGCCCAGCAGAACCCAGCAGAGCCCAGCAGAGCCCAGCAGAGCCCAGCAGAACCCAGCAGAGCCCAGCAGAGCCCAGCAGAGCCCAGCAGAGCCCAGCAGAGCCCAGCGGAGCCCAGCGAAGCCCAGCGGAGCCCAGCGGAGCCCAGCGGAGCCCAGCGGAGGCCAGCGGAGCCCAGCGGAGCCCAGCGGAGCCCAGCGGAGCCCAGCGGAGCCCAGCAGAGGCCAGTGGAGGCCAGCAGAGCCCAGCGGAGCCCAGCAGAGCCCAGCAGAGGCCAGTGGAGGCCAGCAGAGCCCAGCAGAGCCCAGCAGAGGCCAGTGGAGGCCAGCAGAGCCCAGCAGAGCCCAGCAGAGCCCAGCGGAGGCCAGTGGAGGCCAGTGGATCTGTGGCCTGAGCTCCAGGTCTCTGCAGAGTGTGGTGCTGTTGTGTGTTGAAGCCTGAGAGGTTTACAGGTGCACTGAAGATCCTCATCAGGCGTCTCTGAGCCTCCTCGGTGGGACTGAGCGGCGCCTCCTACAGGTCAGAGCAACAACACATTGACTCAAAGCTGACGGGTATGCGGGAAGCCACGCCCACAAGCCACACCCACACCTCACACTCCACTCAGGCTGGAGCGGACACACCTGTACGGTTCACATGCAAAGACAGAGCAAGTACCAGCTCTCACACACACAGGACAGCGTGCGCACACACACACACAGGACAGCGTGCACACACACACACAGGACGGCGTGCGCGCACACACACACACACACACACACACACACACACACACACACACACACACACACACACACACACACACACACACACACACACACACACACACACACACACACACACACACACACACACACACACACACACACACACACAATATTTATGCTTCTGTTTTTCAGCCAGAAATCCTGCCTGGAGTCAGACGGTGGTGAGGAGCATGAAGAACCCTCACTGGGTTCATCCAGCTCCAGCTGCTGTGTTCATGCAGGGTCCGTATTCTTTCCCTGAAGCAGGTTCAATAAATCCCGATCCTGCAGCAGCGCTGCGGCTCTGCCCTGCTGGAGGCCTCATGTACCACGCCTCGGTCTGACTCCGCTTTATTCACACCAGAACTCTCCCATGATGCAGCACTGCATCTAATTCAGTCAGAGAGGAGTCGAGCCAACCTCCTCCAGCAGGAACTCTCCTCAAAACCCAGTTCCAGTCTGGAGCTACACTGTGCTGGGTGACACAACCAGGAACTGAACCAGGAACTGAACCAGGAACCTTCGGTTCTGCCCACAGGCCCGTAAAGAACACTGCCAGGCTCAGGAGTCCTGATACACAAACCCAGTTCCACAAAATAACTCCATGGCACTGCAGTAAACACTCAGCAGTACTGTAGTAAACTCTCAGCAGTACTGTAGTAAACTCTCAGCAGTACTGCAGTAAACTCTCAGCAGTACTGCAGTAAAATCTCAGCAGTACTGCAGTAAACTCTCAGCAGTACTGCAGTAAACGCTCAGCAGTACTGTAGTAAACTCTCAGCAGTACTGCAGTAAACTCTCAGCAGTACTGCAGTAAACTCTCAGCAGTACTGCAGTAAACGCTCAGCAGTACTGTAGTAAACTCTCAGCAGTACTGCAGTAAACTCTCAGCAGTACTGCAGTAAACTCTCAGCAGTACTGCAGTAAAATCTCAGCAGTACTGCAGTAAACTCTCAGCAGTACTGCAGTAAACGCTCAGCAGTACTGTAGTAAACTCTCAGCAGTACTGCAGTAAACTCTCAGCAGTACTGCAGTAAACTCTCAGCAGTACTGCAGTAAACTCTCAGCAGTACTGCAGTAAACTCTCAGCAGTACTGCAGTAGTTTTCAGTGAACTGGTACTGGTGCCTGTTAGCAAACACTGCAGTGCTCCTCACCTCAAACATGCATGGACTCGTGCTTCAAACTGCCGGCATGTACCTCTGGCTGACTGACAGCGGGAGGGGCTCCTGAAGGGGGCGGGGTTACAGCCGGGACGGAGGGAGGGGGGCCGGCGGCGGCCGGTGGAGGTCTGAGGATGGGGTTGAAGTGTGTTGGAGGACTTTTCTGTCCTGCTGGGCGGGGAGAGGGGGGACTGGCGGTGCTGCGCTTGGCGGTCTCCGCTGGTTTAGGGACCGGGATGAAGCCCGGTGCAGCACCCGGTGGGGTGGGCTTCGGTGCAGCACCCGGCGGGGTGGGCTTCGGTGCAGCACCCGGCGGGGTGGACTTCGGTGCAGGACCCGGCGGGGTGGACTTCGGTGCAGCACCCGGCGGGGTGGACTTCGGTGCAGGACCCGGCGGGGTGGACTTCGGTGCAGGACCCGGCGGGGTGGACTTCGGTGCAGCACCCGGCGGGGTGGGCTTCGGTGCAGGACCCGGCGGGGTGGACTTCGGTGCAGGACCCGGCGGGGTGGGCTTCGGTGCAGGACCCGGCAGGGTGGGCTTCGGGGCCGGGATGAAGCCCACCACCGTAGGAACAGGTCCGGGTCTGGAATGAGGACCTCTGGGAGGAGCTTGGACTGTCGGGTTCACAGAAGCGACAGGAGCGATGAAGCGGCTGCCACCTGCAGCGCTCTGCGCCAAGCCCCGATCCCCGTCCTGGACTTTTGGGGGGTCCTTGTCCTCTTTGGGGTCAGTTTTCAGGTCTCTGGACTGAAGGGGTTCCTCTTTCCCATCCTTGGCCGGTTCCGGGCGCTCCTCTCTGCGTATCCGTGGCCGCGGCTCTCGAGTCCGACCTCGCACCATCAGGCTGGTCAGACCTGGAGACACGTGGTCCTGGTCTTCGGTTCTGATGGTGTCATGTTTGAAGGAGAACCCAGACTTCGTGTGGACCTTTGACCCCGGTGCCGGACCTGGCTCTGGAGCCACTTTGACCAGCTCATTACTGAGTTTGCATGTTTCCAGAGCCGTGCCGGCGTTCGGCCCCGGCACAGAGGTCTGCTGGTCGTCCGGTGGCAGGACCTTCCGGACCACCCGGCGGACCACCTTCACTATTTTCTTGCGTGTCAGGCCCGGGTCCTCCGCTGGGTCCACAGGCCCGGTGCCGGGTCCCGGCTGGCTGCTGGGACCGCTGTGTGTTCCGTTGACGATGTTCTTCGGTACTGTTCCATTCTGCTCCTGCGAGTGATGGATGACTGGCTCCGGACCCACAGGAGCCTGTGGAGGTTCGGGACTCCTAATCCTTGCTGCCATCTTTGACGGGGGCTCTGGGCTTTTAAAGCGCTCGGGCACTCTGACGGGGGTCCTGACTTTTGGCGGGGACGGACTCCGGAGCCGGCCACCTGGCTCCGCACTGGAAGCTGGTGGAGGACTCGTGGACTGGAAGAGCCCCCGGCCCGGGTCCAGAGCTGGGACTGATTTGGCCCGGCTGGACAAGCCCTCAGTCTCCGTCTGCTCAGGAGGGGGAGAGAGCAGGTGTGAGGAGGGAAGGTCTGCTAGTAGAAAATAAACAGCTGGTGTCTGATGGCTCTTCATCTGAACCAACAAGAAACACCAAACTCAACAGAAACTTTAAAATACACACTTTTACCTCTGTTTGGCAATAAACTACGAGTGGATCATGCAGGCAACATTTCAGTCACACTGGCCAAGATATAAGGTCAATAGGGAAGATGACGGAGGTTAAATACGCCGATAACAGATTCCCAAGAAGACTAAGAAGTATATTACATTCATAAAGCCTCAAGTCCAACAAGTTAACCTGTAATGAGGTAAAGGAGCCAGGGCGGAACGTCTGAAGTGTTCAGCTGAAGCGCTGGCCATTACTCAACTCATATTCATGTTCCACTGTGCTCTCTTAGACTTTTTTTTCTGATTCATTACTTCCTGAAACGACGTTAAAAAAATAAATAAAATTTAAAAAAAAAAAAACTACGGTCAAAAAGATTCATGAGGTTCATTAAAGTCCGAGTTAACCAAAATCAGCCATTTTCTTCTAAACACCTTAAATAAGTCATAAATGTGTTTCTTTACAACATATAAAAGCCATTCCTCCATTTATGATTTCATTTTGGAGGTAGACTTCTCAGACTTTTTTCACCGCTTCTGTGTTCAGGATTTAATGGGCGGGTCAGAAATGAGGGCCGCGTTACGTAACGCGGCCCTCATTAGCATAAACCCGCCCCCCGGATGCTGAGCGATATAAAAACATGTAGCACATTAGCTTCGGTGGTTTTCCCGCTAGCTTTCGAGTCTCGGATAGCATCTCGTACGACAGTTTGCAGCTAGCTAACCAGTCAACCAGCCAGCTAGCCAGGCATGTCATCTCCACGTCGCCCGTGCATCTTCCCTGGTGCCACAGTGTGCAGGGTAACGATGCCATGAGCTAAATACACCCGCGCAGCCCGCCTCGCGGGTTGCCCTCGTCCCCGGGGGGCGTCGGCTCACCCTGGGCCCGCCACCGCGCCGCGAGGCGCGGCCGGGTCAGGGAGGCCTTCTCCCCGGGGGTCACGGGGGTTACTCCGCGGGGCGGTGTCCGACACCGCCGCGGAAGGCGTGTCGGTTTCGGAGGGGGTTGGGTCGGCGGTGGCGACTCTGGACGCGCGCCGGGCCCTTCCCGCGGATCTCCCCCGCCGCGGACCCACGGCTCCCCCGCCCGGAGCCGCGGGTCGACTCGGCTGGCGCCTCGCAGCTGGCTGAGAACTGGTGCAGACCGGGGGAATCCCACTGGTTCATTAAAACACATAAATGAGCATTCTGATGGAGGCTGTGAGGAACGAGGCTGAGCTCCTCAGCATCTGACTCAGAGTCAGTTTTGGCTCTGATGGCTCACATTGGTCGGGCTGGGTCCATCTCGGACCCAGCTGCAGGCGGCTCCCCTCCTGTGGGCGTGGCTCCAGGCTTCCAGCTGACACGCCCCCAGCGTTTCACAGCAGACAGAAGTGCTGGTTTTTACGTGATTTTGAGACCTTATTTTATATACTTGCCAATTTTTTTAATCATTCAAATTTGGCTCAGTGGTTGATGACACATGTTTATGCAGTGTGACAAACTCAGAACACAAATTTATTTCTGCTTAACTCGGACTTTAAAACTTTCTGAAAAACCAAAACCAAAAAGTGACACCAAGGAATTATGATATATGATGTCCATATACTTTCTACCGCTGGTATTACGTCAAACACAGATTACTTTCTACCACTGGTATTACATTAAATACAGATTACTTTCTGCTGCTGGTATTATATTACATCCAGGCCCAGTGGATGAGGAGGTCTGGGTGTTACTGTACTTACACTTTGGCTGCCAGGTTTGTTTTCATCCTTGATCTAAATGTGTGGATATAAACAGAAGACAGATCAAACCTCGGGACTCCGGCCTGCTGCCAGGACACACCGTGCACAGCCCACCACTGCCAGGACACACCGTGCACAGCCCACCACATGCACAGTCCCTGTAGGACGTCCCAGAGCCACACTTCTACATCACACACTCTCTGTGTCTACAGACTGGCTCAGCAGAGCTTCTGCTCAGAGTCCAGCAAGGTCACAGCACATCAAGCTGTTAGTCTCACGCACACGCACACGCACACGCACACGCACACACACACAGTGTGATCCACAGTGTCAACCAATGCCGTAACACCATGCATTGTAAGAGTGATTCATCCAGAGTGCACAGGACACTTCCCTTTTGCTCCCAGAAGGAGAAGCGAGATGAGAAAGCCATGATGGCTGATCAGCTGTCATGAGCTGAGAGCAGGAGGTGGAGGATGTGGAGGAGGGGGCTAGGAGAGGAGAAACATCAGGGTTACCGTCACCAAGGTGTTTCAGCACACACTCAATTTACAATCCCAACCCCTCTAACTAATAACTCCAGAAAAAATATGTCAGACAATCAGCAGCATTAACAGGCAGATCTGAGTTGACAAACCGATCCAACAGTCACCTGTGTTTAGCTGAGTTCTTGGAAACATTGACAACACATTGAGGAGCAGCAAGCCGCGGCTGTTTTCCATTCATGTCAACAGAGAGAGAATGACCCCAGAGGTGTTTGAACTGATCAGATAAATAGGAGGAAATTCCAGAACAGCTGTTAGAGAGCGTTATCAGAGCTCCAGCCTTCTTTCAGGAGATAGGAGAGGGGAGAGCTGACAGCCAGAGGAGAGAGTGATACGCCACAGAGACCACCACTTCAAGCTGACACGGATTCCTGTCCAGCTCCACGGACACATGTCCAAACGCGTCACAGACCGTCCTCACAGAAACAGGACCCGGCCCAGTTCACGTCACGGCAGCTGACCAGACCAGAACCAGGGGTCACGTCCCTCTGGTTCCTCCTCAACGGGCTGGATCAGACCAGGATCTGAAGACAGACCTGCTCATGAATCACAACTGACACAGACTGAGGGGCTTTCATTGCCCCATGATGAAGCATCCAGAGTGTGGGTATGCTGGCCTAGCAGAGGAGACCTCCTCCTAGAGAATCCAGCCGGCGGACCACAGGAAGCTGCTATAAACAGCAACACAAGCTGAAAAAACATCGTGACTGTATGAGCGCTGCGACCGCCGCCGTGTGGCTGGATGTTACTGCTGGACTCACAACAAACAAGAGGGTTCACTGCTACATCAGCCCAGCTAGGCCTGTCCTCTGTGCTGAGTTAGCATGTTCTCCCTGAGCCTGTGTGGGTTCTCACCAGATGCTACAGGTTCCCCTCTCCGTCTAGAAACTTGGTCCAAACAGCTGTTTTCTCCACAGCTCATCTGAAGCCTCACAACATGATAAACGCTCACGCCCGAGTCCCAGACCGGACCAGCATGACACACGTTAGACAACGCTACGGGACACTACAGGATGTTACACGATGCTACAGGATGTTAAAGGATGGTACAGGACAATACATGACGTTACAGGATGCTACAGGCTGTCTCAGGAAGCTACAGGATGCTACACGACGCTACAGGATGCTACAGGCTGTCTCAGGGCGCTACAGGATGCTACAGGACGCTACAGGATGCTACAGGACGCTACAGGACACTACAGGACACTACAGGATGCTACAGGACGCTACAGGATGTTACAGGACGCTACAGGATGCTACAGGACGCTACAGGACGCTACAGGATGCTACAGGACGCTACAGGATGCTACAGGACGCTACAGGATGTTACAGGACGCTACAGGACGCTACAGGATGCTACAGGACGCTACAGGACACTACAGGATGCTACAGGACGCTACAGGACACTACAGGATGCTACAGGACGCTACAGGCTGTTACAGGACGCTAAAGGATGTTACAGGATGTTACAGGACGCTACAGGATGTTACAGGATGTTACAGGACGCTACAGGATGCTACAGAACGCTACAGGATGTTACAGGACGCTAAAGGATGTTACAGGATGTTACAGGACGCTACAGGCTGTTACAGGACGCTACAGGATGTTACAGGACGCTACAGGATGTTACAGGACGCTACAGGATGCTACAGAACGCTACAGGACGCTACAGGATGTTACAGGACGCTACAGGATGCTACAGAACGCTACAGGACGCTACAGGATGTTACAGGACGCTACAGGCTGTTACAGGACGCTACAGGATGTTACAGGACGCTACAGGATGCTACAGAACGCTACAGGACGCTACAGGATGTTACAGGACGCTACAGGATGCTACAGAACGCTACAGGATGTTACAGGACGCTAAAGGATGTTACAGGATGTTACAGGACGCTACAGGCTGTTACAGGACGCTACAGGATGTTACAGGACGCTACAGGATGCTACAGAACGCTACAGGATGCTACAGGATGTTACAGGACGCTAAAGGATGTTACAGGATGCTACAGGACGCTACAGGCTGTTACAGGTCGCCACAGGATGCTACAGAACGCTACAAGACGCTACAGGATGTTACAGGACACTAAAGGATGTTACAGGATGTTACAGGACGCTACAGGGCGCTACAGGGCACTACAGGAAGCTACAGGATGTTACAGGACGTTACAGGATGCTACAGGACGCAAAAGGATGCTACAAGTTGTTACGGGATGCTACAGGCTGTTACAGGATGCTAAGGACGCTACAGGATGTTACAGGATGCTACAGGCTGTCACAGGATGCTAAGGACGCTACAGGATGTTACAGGATGCTACAGGATGCTATAGGACGCTACAGGATGCTACAGTGCGCTACAGGATGCTAAGGATGCTACAGGACGCTAAAGGATGTTACAGGATGTTACAGGACGCTACAGGATGCTACAGAACGCTACAGGATGTTACAGGACGCTAAAGAATGTTACAGGATGTTACAGGACGCTACAGGCTGTTACAGGATGCTACAGGCTGTTACAGGATGCTACAGGCCGTTACAGGACGCTGCAGGATGCTACAGGACGTTACAGGATGTTACAGTGTGCTTCAGGATGCTACAGGATGCTACAGGACGCTACAGGATGCTACAGGACGCTACAGGATGCTACAGGACGCTACAGGACACTACAGGATGTTACAGGATGTTACAGGACGCTACAGGATGCTACAGGACGCAAAAGGATGCAACACGTTGTTACAGGTTGCTACAGGCTGTTACAGGATGCTACAGACTGTCACAGGACGCTACAAGACACTACAGGATGCTACAGGCTGTCACAGGAGGCTAAAGGATGCTACACGATGCTACAGGCTGTCTCAGGATGCTACAGGATGCTACAGGACGCTACAGGATGTTACAGGATGCTAAAGGATGTTACAGGATGTTACAGGACGCTACAGGCTGTTACAGGATGCTACAGGTTGTTACAGGAGGCTACAGGATGCTACAGGACGCAAAAGGATGCTACAAGTTGTTACAGGATGCTACAGGCTGTTACAGAATGCTACAGGACGCTAAAGGATGTTACAGGACGCTACAGGATGCTACAGGAGGCTACAGGACGCTACAGGATGCTACAGGATGCTACAGGACGCAAAAGGACGCTAAAGGATGTTACAGGACGCTACAGGACGCTACAGGATGCCACAGGATGCTAAAGGATGTTACAGGATGCTACAGGATGCTACAGGATGTTACAGGATGCTACAGGATGCTACAGGATGCTACAGAATGCTACAGGACGCTAAAGGCTGTTACAGGACGCTACAGGATGCTACAGAAGGCTACAGGACGCTACAGGATGCTACAGGATGCTACAGGACGCAAAAGGACGCTAAAGGATGTTACAGGACGCTACAGGGCGCTACAGGATGCCACAGGATGCTAAAGGATGTTACAGGATGCTACAGGACGCTACAGGATGTTACAGGATGCAAAAGGATGCTACAAGTTTTTCCAGGATCCTACAGGCTGTTTCAGGACGCTACAGGATGTTACAGGACGCAAAAGGATGCTACAAGTTGTTACAGGATGCTACAGGCTGTTACAGGATGCTACAGGCTGTCACAGGATGCTAAGGACGCTACAGGATGTTACAGGATGCTACAGGACGCTACAGGCTGTTACAGGATGCTACAGGATGCTACAGGCTGTTACAGGATGCTACAGGCTGTTACAGGACGCTACAGGATGCTACAGGACGCTAAAGGATGTTACAGGATGTTACAGGACGCTACAGGATGCTACAGGATGCTACAGGATGCTACAGAACGCTACAGGATGTTACAGGATGCTAAACAATGTGACAGGATGTTACAGGACGCTACAGGCTGTTACAGGATGTCACAGGACGCTACAGGCTGTTACAGGATGTCACAGGACGCTACAGGCTGTTACAGGATATCACAGGACGCTACAGGCTGTCACAGGATGCTACAGGTTGTTACATGACGCTACAGGATGCTACAGGACGCTACAGGATGTTACAGGATGCTACAGGATGCTACAGTGTGCTTCTGGATGCTACAGGACACTACAGGACGCTACAGGACGCTAAAGGATGTTACAGGACACTACAGGATGCTACAGGACGCTACAGGACACTGCAGGATGTTACAGGACGCTACAGGACGCTACAGGATGCTACAGGACGCTACAGGATGCTACAGGACGCTACAGGAAGCTACAGGACGCTACAGGACGCTACAGGAAGCTACAGGATGTTACGGGATGCTGCAGGATGCTACAGGATGCTACGGGATGCTACAGGATGCTACAGTGCACTACAGGATGCTACAGGATGCTACAGGATGTTACAGGACGCAAAAGGATGCTACAAGTTGTTACAGGATACTACAGGCTGTCTCAGGATGCTACAAGTTGTTACACGTTGCTACAGGCTGTTACAGGATGCTACAGGCTGTCACAGGAGGCTACAGGATGTTACAGGATGCTACAGGCTGTCTCAGGATGCTACAGGATGCTACAGGATGATACAGGATGTTACAGGATGCTAAAGGATGTTACAGGATGTTACAGGATGCTACAGGCTGTTACAGGATGCTACAGGCTGTTACAGGAGGCTACAGGACGCTACAGGATGCTACAGAAGGCTACAGGACGCTACAGGATGCTACAGGATGCTACAGGACGCAAAAGGACGCTAAAGGATGTTACAGGACGCTACAGGGCGCTACAGGATGCCACAGGATGCTAAAGGATGTTACAGGATGCTACAGGACGCTACAGGATGTTACAGGATGCAAAAGGATGCTACAAGTTTTTCCAGGATCCTACAGGCTGTTTCAGGACGCTACAGGATGTTACAGGACGCAAAAGGATGCTACAAGTTGTTACAGGATGCTACAGGCTGTTACAGGATGCTACAGGCTGTCACAGGATGCTAAGGACGCTACAGGATGTTACAGGATGCTACAGGACGCTACAGGCTGTTACAGGATGCTACAGGATGCTACAGGCTGTTACAGGATGCTACAGGCTGTTACAGGACGCTACAGGATGCTACAGGACGCTAAAGGATGTTACAGGATGTTACAGGACGCTACAGGATGCTACAGGATGCTACAGGATGCTACAGAACGCTACAGGATGTTACAGGATGCTAAACAATGTGACAGGATGTTACAGGATGCTACAGGCTGTTACAGGATGTCACAGGACGCTACAGGCTGTTACAGGATGTCACAGGACGCTACAGGCTGTTACAGGATATCACAGGACGCTACAGGCTGTCACAGGATGCTACAGGTTGTTACATGACGCTACAGGATGCTACAGGACGCTACAGGATGTTACAGGATGCTACAGGATGCTACAGTGTGCTTCTGGATGCTACAGGACACTACAGGACGCTACAGGACGCTAAAGGATGTTACAGGACACTACAGGATGCTACAGGACGCTACAGGACACTGCAGGATGTTACAGGACGCTACAGGACGCTACAGGATGCTACAGGACGCTACAGGATGCTACAGGACGCTACAGGAAGCTACAGGACGCTACAGGACGCTACAGGAAGCTACAGGATGTTACGGGATGCTGCAGGATGCTACAGGATGCTACGGGATGCTACAGGATGCTACAGTGCACTACAGGATGCTACAGGATGCTACAGGATGTTACAGGACGCAAAAGGATGCTACAAGTTGTTACAGGATACTACAGGCTGTCTCAGGATGCTACAAGTTGTTACACGTTGCTACAGGCTGTTACAGGATGCTACAGGCTGTCACAGGAGGCTACAGGATGTTACAGGATGCTACAGGCTGTCTCAGGATGCTACAGGATGCTACAGGATGATACAGGATGTTACAGGATGCTAAAGGATGTTACAGGATGTTACAGGATGCTACAGGCTGTTACAGGATGCTACAGGCTGTTACAGGAGGCTACAGGACGCTACAGGATGCTACAGAAGGCTACAGGACGCTACAGGATGCTACAGGATGCTACAGGACGCAAAAGGACGCTAAAGGATGTTACAGGACGCTACAGGGCGCTACAGGATGCCACAGGATGCTAAAGGATGTTACAGGATGCTACAGGACGCTACAGGATGTTACAGGATGCAAAAGGATGCTACAAGTTTTTCCAGGATCCTACAGGCTGTTTCAGGACGCTACAGGATGTTACAGGACGCAAAAGGATGCTACAAGTTGTTACAGGATGCTACAGGCTGTTACAGGATGCTACAGGCTGTCACAGGATGCTAAGGACGCTACAGGATGTTACAGGATGCTACAGGACGCTACAGGCTGTTACAGGATGCTACAGGATGCTACAGGCTGTTACAGGATGCTACAGGCTGTTACAGGACGCTACAGGATGCTACAGGACGCTAAAGGATGTTACAGGATGTTACAGGACGCTACAGGATGCTACAGGATGCTACAGGATGCTACAGAACGCTACAGGATGTTACAGGATGCTAAACAATGTGACAGGATGTTACAGGACGCTACAGGCTGTTACAGGATGTCACAGGACGCTACAGGCTGTTACAGGATGTCACAGGACGCTACAGGCTGTTACAGGATATCACAGGACGCTACAGGCTGTCACAGGATGCTACAGGTTGTTACATGACGCTACAGGATGCTACAGGACGCTACAGGATGTTACAGGATGCTACAGGATGCTACAGTGTGCTTCTGGATGCTACAGGACACTACAGGACGCTACAGGACGCTAAAGGATGTTACAGGACACTACAGGATGCTACAGGACGCTACAGGACACTGCAGGATGTTACAGGACGCTACAGGACGCTACAGGATGCTACAGGACGCTACAGGATGCTACAGGACGCTACAGGAAGCTACAGGACGCTACAGGAAGCTACAGGATGCTACAGGATGTTACGGGATGCTGCAGGATGCTACAGGATGCTACGGGATGCTACAGGATGCTACAGTGCACTACAGGATGCTACAGGATGCTACAGGATGTTACAGGACGCAAAAGGATGCTACAAGTTGTTACAGGATACTACAGGCTGTCTCAGGATGCTACAAGTTGTTACACGTTGCTACAGGCTGTTACAGGATGCTACAGGCTGTCACAGGAGGCTACAGGATGTTACAGGATGCTACAGGCTGTCTCAGGATGCTACAGGATGCTACAGGATGATACAGGATGTTACAGGATGCTAAAGGATGTTACAGGATGTTACAGGATGCTACAGGCTGTTACAGGATGCTACAGGCTGTTACAGGAGGCTACAGGACGCTACAGGATGCTACAGGACGCTAAAGGATGTTACAGGATGCTACAGGATGTTACAGGAGGCTACAGGACGCTACAGGATGCTACAGGACGCTAAAGGATGCCAAAGGATGTTACAGGACGCTACAGGATGCTACAGGATGCTACAGGATGCTACAGGACGCTACAGGATGCTAAAGGATGTTACAGGATGCTACAGGACGCTACAGGATGTTACAGGATGCAAAAGGATGCTACAAGTTTTTCCAGGATGCTACAGGCTGTCTCAGGACACTACAGGATGTTACAGGACGCAAAAGGATGCTACAAGTTGTTACAGGATGCTACAGGCTGTTACAGGATGCTACAGGCTGTTACAGGATGCTATAGGCTGTCACAGGACGCTACAAGACGCTACAGGATGCTACAGGCTGTCACAGGATGCTACAGGATGCTACAGGATGCTACAGGACGCTACAGGACGCTACAGGACGCTACAGGCTATCTCAGGACGCTACAGGATGCTACAGGCTGTCTCAGGATGCTACAGGACGCTACAGGACGCTACAGGCTATCTCAGGACGCTACAGGATGCTACAGGCTGTCACAGGATGCTAAGGACGCTGCAGGACAATAGACTATGCTACAAGTTATGACTGTTGTTACAGGTTGCTTCATGATGTTACAAGCTATTAGTGGTTGTTAGAGGATTTTACAAGTTGTTACAGGTAGTTCTAGGTCATTACGGGACGTGTGATGGATGGAAATACGAGACATCTTGTGAAAGAGTGTCCTTGAGTCCACTGAAGATTTAATTGTTTTCTTGTAATCTCATTGTGCTTTAAAATGTAATGACGTTAAAGGAATTGTGATTCTGAATTTTAAATAAATGAGGATCTGTTTCTAAATTCAAGGCAGGATCTTTGACGGTAGAACTGAAGGCAACTTTGTGTGAGTACTTCTAAAATCTCTGATGTGGCTGTGCCATCAGATCACCTCCACAGCGAGCTGATTGTCTGGAGGTATGGCAGACTGTCTGGGACAGAGGGGACAGCAGACTGTCTGGGACAGAGGGGACAGCAGCCATCTGTCCAGCCTTCAGTCAGGACTCGGACACTCGGAGCTCCTGCAGCCTTTTCAAGTGAAAACTAGAAACTTTAGCTGCACTTTCAGCTTCTCTGAAACTATTACACTGTTTCCAGCAGACGTTCTCAGGAGGACACAATATGAGTCCAAACTATCCAGAACTCACCTTAACAAGACTCAGTGTGGACCCAGGAGGTGTCCAACGCTGGCAGGGTAAAGAAATGTGTGGTCTGAGGTATGAGATCTCGAGACCTGAGAGCGTTGGACCATCCACCAGCAGCAGAACACTTTAACTGGACCCACGGATCCACAGAACCACGGAACCACAGAACCACAGAACCACGGCAGGCAGAGAAACTAACTCGGCTCTCACATGCTGAAGTGCTGCTTTCCTTGGTTGCCCCCCTTCACTTGACGCGAGACTATAAATAGAGCCGTGGGCCGTGGATCCGCCACGCCAGAGGCTCCTCACACATTTCACACTCAAACTTCACCCAACGGAACACCAAGACCACACCAAGACCACACTAAAACCACACCAAGACTACACCAAGACCCCATCCAGACCCCATCCAGACCACATCTAGACCAACAGCAAGTCCTCACACAGCCTCACAAACCTGAGGAAGAAGAACTCCCACAACCGCCGAGGGACAACCGTTCCCCAAGTCCCACAAGTGGAGGGAAGAGTGTCCGGGCGTGAGGAGGTCTGAGGGAGCGGTAGGACCCTGCAGGGCGGCGGGGGGGCGGAGCTCTGATAGGCCGGCTATTCCTGAACAGACGGGAGAAGCGGGGACAGCTGCTGCGATATCGCGGCGTCCAGCAGGGTAAAAATAGGAGTGTAACTTGGACGGGCCGGCCATCAGCTGCCTCCGCCCCCTCCACCTCCCCATCAGCTGCCTCCGCCCCCTCCACCTCCCCATCAGCTGCCTCCGCCCCCTCCACCTCCCCATCAGCTGCCTCCGCCCCCCTCCACCTCCACCTCCAGCCCCCAGGCCTGGCAGTCGCTCAGCTGTGCTGAGTCAGCTGAAACAGCCACAGCAGGTAGAACAGGCCAATGAAAGCTCAGCACTTCTTAACTATATATCATTGATATCGCCGGAGCATCGGCTCCAGGCAGCTGCTCTCTGTGCTGACAGATGAACGTCACTCGGTGTTTTGTTGCTGAGCCTGGTGGGCGAAATGAAACCCAGAGTGGGCTGTAGATGCTGCTGCTCCAGTCAGTCAGATTCACATCCGGACCTTCAGAGGACACGTCCAGTCACCAAATATTGATAGATGGATGAAGCTGATGTACCCAGGGCGGGCCGCATCAGGGCAAACGCACACAAGCCCCAGGTCAAAGGTCACCACCATGTTTACAAAGGATGCCAGCAATCAGTCAGCTGTGTGAGTCACATTCTTCCCACACACACACACACACACACACACACACACACAAACATGAGCAATAAGCACCGAGACGCGCTGAACACAGCTCGTCCATGAGGCTGGCAGACAGTCCAGAGGAGGCCATAAAAACTCAGCAGAAAAGAAACAGAAACTAAATATAAAGGAAACATACGCTCAAGCTGAGACGCTTGATAAAACTAAAGCACAGAGTACTGAGACATAACATCAGGAAGTTAGAACACTGCAGCAGACATCTCTCCAGTGAGGCTCAGCCTCACAGTGAAGAGTGTTTCCTGCAGCCTGAAGCTGAAGACGAATCGTCCAGGATGAACAAGCTGAAGAGCAGAGCTCCTTCACCTCAAACAGCTGGACAGGCTGGAGAACAGCTGACGTACCGTCATGTCCAGGAGGGACGGCCCTGCTCCGCTGGACAGTCTTCTGTGTCAGACTTTCAGGAAGCAGCAGCGCAGAGCAAAGCAGAAGCAGACTCCAGCCCGGTACCGGAAATAGAAAGCATGTGTTTCCACATGCTGTCAACTCAACGCTGAAACGAAACCAGCGAAGACATATCAACGGCGTCTATCACAGTGTAGGGATGCACGATTATGGCCAAAATGATAGTCACGATTATTTTTGTCAATATTGTAATCACGATTATTCATTATGTTAGGTAAAACATACCTTTTTATTGCACTTTTTTTTTAAACAAACAAGTCTTCAAATTGAAGACGTGCGCCTTCAGCACTTCAGCGAAGTCGGGCGTGCATGCACACATAATCGAAGATGTTTTAATTCAAATCCAAACGATTTAGGACCATTTGAATGTTGTGAACAATCGCTTTTCCTTAGAAACGAACATATAGAAGCACCGACTGTGAGTATTTACAAATGTTTGACCAGACCTCTGATCTGAAAAGAGCCAGATTATGACTTTGGAACCTGAACGCCTCACAGCTGAGCGACCGTCACCTGCTGCATCCTGAGAGCAACACGATGGTCCCTGAACAACCACACGAAGATAAAACAACAACAGAACAGTGAACAGCCACGCTGAACCCAGAAAAGAAACCTACCAGAACAATGATTCCCTCGCTCTCTCCAAGCCGCCGCTACGCCGCTCAGATACTGAACTGTCCGTCAATAAACAACTTTTCCCGTTCTGTCCGAGACGCTCAGCATTTAGATCTTCTTTCCACCTATACAGATTTTGAGATGCGTCCTGTCGACCGATGTTCGAGCACGAAGGAATCGTTTAAATCCAGCTAGTTCATCGGTGGCTAACAGCTAAGCTAACAGCTGACTGAGACCGCGGTGGCATCCACCAGCAGGTTACTTTTACAGAGTGTCCCTGAAGGCAGCAGGAGCTGCAGCTCAGGTTGTTCAGTGAATCAGAGGGTTCAGGTGTTCCACAGGTAAAGAAGGAGGTTCAGGAGGAGTTGAATACCGACAGGTTGATGGACGGAGTTCCTGCCTCCGTGAAGCAGGAGCCTCAGATTCTCTAAATCATCCGGCGGGCCAGACATTGTTGTTTACGGGCCAAAAGTGGCATCGGGCCGCCAGTTGCCGAGCGCTGCAGTAGATGATGCTCCTTTATGAGGCTGTAGCGGCTCCTCCCCTCCAGAAGCCTCAGCTCCGTCACCGCCTGCTGCTCTCCAGTCTGTCTCATAGTTCTTTCATCTGACGCTGCCGCTGCTGCGGGGTTCACTCGCTTGCTGTTTAGGTGGCGTAATAATGAGGCCATAACCTCTGTCGCCCCCTGGTGGTTGGCTGACTGTTGGATTTAGAAAATGATTGATTTGGCACGCAACAGAGCCACTTTTTCAATTCTAAAATCGCGACGATCATTTAAATTTAATCACAGCAGCCAAAATCCTGATCGTGATCAAAATTCGATTAACTGTGAAGCCCTCTCACAGTGTGTGTTCTCAATGGACACGAGCTCCACCAAACCATCCCTGCAGGACCAGGAAGGTCCAGGCTGAAGAACAGAACTGGCATTACCGGTACTGAAAGTCACTCGTAAGGGTCCAGCTGTCGGAACCTGATGGAAGGACCCAGAGTGCTGGAAGGAACCGAGTTCCAGTCAGCTCTCCACCTCCACAGCCGGGTCCTCCCTGTCAGCCCGGCACAGCCCAGCCTGAGGAGCCACATGGAGCCCCAGCACACAAACCCCACAGACGGCCAACAAAGATCCACAAACTACTCATTGTTATTGCAATTTTGGGGTTTTTTTGTATTTTTTTTTAATAAAGTACAAGAAAAATAGGTTGTTATGTTTACAGCAGGGCCCTGGACCCCAGGAGTCTCATAGCAGCTGTTCAACAAACACCATGAAAAATCACTGCGCCCACAGATTTATTCTGTGTATTTTTTTTGCACCCCGACTTCACCAACTTTCTGATAAGGAGGCAGGTCCGGTGTTACCAGGCCCTGACACCGACACAGGACTACTGGACGCTGGAGTCCTGCATGCTTCAGGCCTCCTCCGGCTTTAAAACAGCTCAGTGTGTGGCTGAAATCTGCACATGGAGGAAGGAACAGACCATCAGCTACATCCGTCTCAGACTGGACTCATAGTCTGTCCAGCTGGTCCATCTGTCCGGCCTCAGATCAGTGTCCAACTTCACTCCAGCCTACTTGTTCCCACAAACTCAGCCAGACTGAAGCCCTTTTTGCCCTTACTAAAGGTTTTTCCTCATGTATGGGTGCGTTTACATGCAGTCAATAACCCTTTCTTAACCAGAATATTCGAAATAACCCGGTTGCGCACAGCCATGTAAACACGTGCAAAAACCTGAATATGCTCATATTCCGGTTTTTAAAAACCTGAACATTACCCCTGGGTTACTCCTTTTCTAACCTGAATTTCTGGTCATATAAACGCGCATCGGAATATCCCGGTCGAAAGGGACATGAAATACTGCTCTGTGCATGTTCTACCCGCAAGGAATCTCGGTCATTTGAGTCCAGGAACTACTTGTGACACAGTTTAACTGCTACTAAGTAAATAAAATGTGCCAAAACGATCGTTCAGTTCTTCTCTTTTACTGAAAAAAACGGTGCATCGCATCATTAAACATATTACCACGTCTGGCTGGCTTACTTTTTTTCTAACAACATGCAGAGAGCCTGCAGCGCCCTTCTTCTTCTGTGGTGTCTGTGTAAAATAAGGTTGAACATGCAAACAGCACACTTAGTGGCATGAAGTGCAAATGCAGTCATGGCGTGGTCTGTGCTCCGTGGTTTGAATGGGGATCTCCCTGATCATGTAAACAGGAGTAACTCTGTCTGTTTAAGCATGTAAACGGGTTATTCCAAATGATTCAGAAACTGGAATATTGACCATAACCCGAATATTGAGTGCATGTAAACGTAATCTATGTCTGAGTTCGTGCTTGTGTTGGACGTCGCTTTGGACAAAATGAAAATTGTAGAATTGTAGAATCTGATGTTGATGCCTTCAACATGCTTGGAAAAAAAGCCCAGTGCCGAGTCCTCAGCAGTGTTTCCCCTACCATTATATTAGGGGGGCGCCCCGCCCCCCCAGAAGGTCAAGTTAAATCGAAATAATTGTTACTTTTTTTACACGCAAACTTTAGTTTTACTGCATAAAGGCCGTTCCACATGCTGTCCTAACGAGATGCGGCACTGCAAACTAGTGTGTGTGCCCCGAGTAGGAGAGCCTACTGCTCCAGCTGAGCGTAAAAAAAACAAAACAAAAACACATGTGCTTTTAGCGGTGAAACACGGTCCAGTCCTCATTATTTGCCATATTGAACTCAGCCGAATTATCAGAAAAATCAGGAGGAAAATGCTGGTGTGAGGCACAAACTGAAATAACAAGCGCAAATATGACGAAAATGAAAGTGAAACTTAAATCGTGAGTTTTGTCGGTGCAGCGTTTCGGCCAGCTGGGCGTTTTTCAGGCGCTGAAAACACACAAAATGAAGTACATTTACCTCCAACACACAATCTGGCTTAATAAAGGTCAGAATGAGGCACAATTCGGCGTGACTGAATTTAGGCTGTCTTGGAGATAGGATGGAGTTTGAGGAAGTGAGCGCTCATAAGAAACTTATTTTTCATCTGCTCTGCTATTGGTGTGTGTGTGTGTGTGTGTGTGTGTGTGTGTGTGTGTGTGTGTGTGTGTGTGTGTTGGGGGGCAATCTTGGTAAACACTTGGTATTTTAAGCCATTATAAAGCATATTTGATCAATTGTAAAATTATTTATGTAACACACACACATTTTGAATGGAATCAGCAGACTTCAAATGAGCCATTTGAGCTTCTTTACAAGCAGCCCAGAAATCAGCTCTCATTGCAATCAGGTGTGTTCCAACTGGGAGAGAGGCAAAACATGCAGGACACTGGGCCTCAAGGACCAGGGTTAAGAAACCCTGGTCTACAGGAAGGAGGACGGAGCAGGGAGGGATGAATACTGGACTCTTACTCAAAGTCACATGGAGGCAGTTTAACTCCATAAAAGAATCCCATGAACAGAGTTTCTGTTTCCCGTTCACCATCCACAGAGCCTGGAGGGTGAAAACGATCCCCTGCCAGTGTGTTTTAGGACTCCCAGGTCCAGACTGCTGTCATGAAGTTCACAGCGTCAGTACTGACCACCAGATGGAGCCAGAGCTCCGCGAATCCAGAACACTGAGGTCTTCCTGTCCAGACAAGGCCTCCCTTAACCCACATGAGGGAGGGATGATGAGGAGGAAGAGCACATCTACAGTCTGACAGCTCCTCATCAGCTGGACGCTGGAGGGGAGGGTGGGCGGGGCCAGAGGAGGAGGGGGGTCCACCTGAGAATCTCAGTTTTTCAGGGAATCCTTTTCTCGGTTGGATCAGACTGGACAGCGAATATGACTCCACAGACTGAAAGAGCTGGACTGGCCTGTTGAAAAAGTCTGAAACCCTGAGACCCTGCAACCCTGACAAAACCATCCATCCAGAATCTCCACAGAGAACACTCTTTCGATGGTGAGTCGCTATTTTGTCATTTAAATGTAGGAAGAGGTGAAATGAGGGTTGGTCCACTGAGGCCAGGTCCAGGCTGCAGACAGAAGGATCACCGTGATCACCCTCCCTCTGCTCTGACTGCCGAGCCGCCCGTCGGATGAGGGCTTTCCTCCAATCACACTCTGTGAGGACAGATCAATGCAACTGGCTCCTCCTCCTCTGACGGACACTGCTGGACGCAGGCCGTCCGTCCACCGCTGCAGTGAGAGAGACGGCAGCGGCGCTAATGCTCCACGCTCCATTCAATAACTCCTGTGGAGGCCTGCATCGACGGGATTCAGCATGTCAGGCAAGGACACATTGATCCACACACACACACACACACACACACACACACACACACACACACACACACACACACACACACACACACACACACACACACACACACACACACACACACACACACACACACACACACACACACACACACACACACACACACACACACACACACACACGCACACACACCACTGTGTTTTCAGGGTCTGGCGTGCGGCCCTGTGTAAACGCTGGTGTTCGCCTGAAGCGCAGGGCTCCCCCTGCAGGACCAACTGATGTTTTAACCACATTCACTCAATACGTTCAACCTGAAGCAGCAAAACACCATCACTTTCTTTATATTCTTTGTATGTCTGTCCTTCACGTGAGGACAACACCACATGAAGTCAAGTGGACAAGAGCCGAGTGGAGAGACTGGTGATGATGATTCACTCATGACGACTGAGCAGAACCGTCTGAATGAAGACTGACTGGATCACTTCATCCGACTGTCCCATATCCTCTCAATGATTAACTCCAGTCCAGCAGGACGGGGACGGTCTGTCCTGGCAGCTTTATCAGGAGGGGCCACTGTCTCTGCTCACATGGACCTCCGCCTCGCAGTCGGCTGCTTTGCTCGGTTTTCATTGGTTGGTAGACCACACTGTCACAGAAGCTGCTTTAAAGACCATCTACATCTGTCTGCTGTGTAGAGTGAGGGAACCATTAGTGACATCCTGTGTGTGTGTGTGTGTGTGTGTGTGTGTGTGTGTGTGTGTGTGTGTGGAAATGAGAACGATGACATTCTGTACACATGAAGCTCCACTGGAATCTGTCCAAGCATGTTTGAGCATGACGGGCGGCACTGCTCCGGAATGTGAAGCTCTGTTCAGCCCACTGACACACACACACACACACACACACACACACACACACACACACACAGATTGAGAGAATGATGAGCTGGGGAATCTATCTGGACATTAAACACAACAAGCCTGAGCACAGCGTGCTAGCAGCTAGCAGTACGGCTGGCTTACTGTGAGGAGGAGTACTGGAGTACTGCTGTGAGGAGGAGTACTGGATTACTGCTGTGAGGAGGAGTACTGGATTACTGCTGTGAGGAGGAGTACTGGAGTACTGCTGTGAGGAGGAGTACTGGAGTACTGCTGTGAGGAGGAGTACTGGATTACTGAATCATTTAAATAAAAGTCAAATCAAACTGAAGGTCAAAGGCTGGTTGTGAATGTAAAGGAGTGAACTAGACAGAATGAAGCGGACAGGAGCCAGGATGAAGACCCCCCATGTCCCAGAACAGGATGAAGACCCCCCATGTCCCAGAACAGGATGAAGACCCCCCATGTCCCAGAACAGGATGAAGACCCCCCATGTCCCAGAACAGGATGAAGACCCCCCCATGTCCCAGAACAGGGTGAAGACCCCCCATGTCCCAGAACAGGGTGAAGACCCCCCATGTCCCAGAACAGGATGAAGACCCCCCCATGTCCCAGAACAGGGTGAAGACCCCCCATGTCCCAGAACAGGGTGAAGACCCCCCATGTCCCAGAACAGGGTGAAGACCCCCCATGTCCCAGAACAGGATGAAGACCCCCCATGTCCCAGAACAGGGTGAAGACCCCCCATGTCCCAGAACAGGGTGAAGACCCCCCATGTCCCAGAACAGGATGAAGACCCCCCATGTCCCAGAACAGGATGAAGACCCCCCATGTCCCAGAACAGGATGAAGACCCCCCATGTCCCAGAACAGGGTGAAGACCCCCCATGTCCCAGGGTCAAAGGGAAGGACAGTCATGTCTTGTTTTCTCCCAGCACAGTGTTCCTGTGGGGCTGCGGTAATCTGCCAGGAATGCGTGGGCAGGACGAAACGCCCGATGACGTCTCTGTACACAACTCCAAAGACTCCAGCACCTCTGACCTCGGTGGCTGGGTCAAAGGTCAAAGAACTGCAGCTCCACAATCCAGAGGCCTGACTGAGTGCAGAGCTCCTGACGGGACGGACTGAGGAGCAGCTTCCAGGACCGCTGGGTTTTCCTGTCTTCAGGGTCTGGGACCGTTCTGGTGAATGGTTAATGTTCTGCACTCACACCCAACTGACTGGACTCCAGCTGTGAGCTGGGCAACAGCAAAACGGTCGATTCATTTTTAAATATTCAGATAGCGATATCGTCAAGTTTTATTGAATAAAGATGGCGGTATCCTATTCAGAAGCATTAAGGCTATAAGCCATTTCAGGTTATCACTACGTCCACATGAGGTAAAGCTCATGCAAGCTGGGATCGGAAGTAATTATTGAGATTAGATCAGCTGCTTGTGCCGTATTCATATAAAATATAGCAGTGTGAGAAACAGCACGACAGCTTCAGGTCAAATGAACACTGATCTGAAGTTATTTCATTTAGGGCCAGCACATGGTGGATATTTACTATATATTACATGAACAATGTGCTGAAAGGAAAAAAAAAAGAGCTGCCATCTGAAGGCTTGAGCTGCCACCTGCCGAACTACACCTGGAGTAGATGGAGGAGGGTGGATGGTACGGTGGAGACACTGGCCTCAGTGAAAACATGTGAGGTTACTGGGGACCCTGAATCGCCCCTGGATGTGAAGGTAAATGTGTTCTTCAGGGTCACCAGGCGCCGGAGCCAATCCCACCCTGCTGTGGACGAGGGCAGGGTTCAACCTGGACAGGTCACCAGTCCAGCACAGAGACCAGCACGTACGAACATCACACATCACACAGCTGTTTCACGTGAACTTCGATGCTGAAAGCTTCTCTAAATGGTCTGCTCAGCTGCCCTGCCTCTCCCGCAGGCTCAGGCCTGCTTGGCTCTCATGCCATCAGCCTTCTTTCAGTGGCAGGGCTCCATGTGGCCCGGGGCTACTCTCCTGGTGTCGCCTCTTTATCCATGGTCTTTCCAAACTCCACCAGATGTGGTGGCTTCAGCTCTTCAGATTGTTTAACCGTCTACCAACCTTCCACAGTTTCAATAGACCCCTCTTTCAGGATTCCCCTCTATTATTCATCACAGCTGCAGCGTGGCAGTCAATAATTCAGTTTACAGAAGAAAAGCAGAGCCAGTCTCATCCAGGTCACCACAGGGTGGAGGAGAACCCTCCAGTCTGAACAACTCCCACCAGGACCAAACCCTCCAGTCTGAACAGCTCCCATCAGGACCAAACCCTCCAGTCTGAACAACTCCCACCAGGACCAAACCCTCCAGTCTGAACAGCTCCCACCAGGACCAGACCCTCCAGTCTGAACAACTCCCACCAGGACCAGACCCTCCGGTCTGAACAACTCCCACCAGGACCAGACCCTCCAGTCTGAACAGCTCCCACCAGGACCAGACCCTCCGGTCTGAACAACTCCCACCAGGACCAGACCCTCCGGTCTGAACAACTCCCACCAGGACCAAACAGAAACACTGGTTCTGTTCTGATGAACAGCGATCCGTTCTGGTTAATAACATGGGAGACTAAAAACAGAAACGCTCCCTTGTTCATCCAGACCCCCCTCCTGTCCCTGGTTAACTCAGCAGCCTGTACTCTCTCTGAGGCAGCTGCTTAATCCCAGACTTGGGAAGGCAGCAGGATTAGGACGGCAGTAACATCTGGAGGGAGATCCTGATCCAGCCACTCGGTTCTGAGCATGTGAGCCAAGAGAGAGGAGAGGAAAAGAGGATTAAACGCCTTACGGTGCCGGGTTAACCTGCTTGTTTGGTAAATGAGACCATAAGGCATGTAATCCTGTCACAGGTAACTGACTGGCCATCACAGACTTGAACCAATTATAAAGACTCCAAAAGCTCCTCCCTAATCTCTTCCTCGTTAAGACGCTCCCACACAATGGCATGATCCTCCACATCCAGATCGTCCCCACGCTGCACCAAGGTCCGCTTCCTGCGATTCAACATCCGCACCGGTTTACAAGATCTCCTGGATGAAGCCCAGCATCACGGTCAGGATACCGACATGCATTAATCCTGCCAGAGGCCGTCCCAGGAGGGGAGCCCCGATGGACCACATTCACGTTCATCACCACAAACCCAGCAAGACCAAGCTGAACACAGACAGACGTCCATAGCAATGAGACTCCACCAGGGGTGGACTGGCCATCTGGCATACCGGGCACCGTCCCGGTGGGCCGTTCACCCAAAGTGGGCCGGTCCGGTCCACGATAATTTTTTTTCTCCTGTCTCTCTAAATTCCCTCCAATTAGACCAGCCAATGGGCTACAGAGGGCTAGCGGTGTATTCTGAGCATCGACACATATTATTGGGCCCAGAGGCCCTGACAGCTGTCAACCACAACACAAACCAGGGTGGGCGGGGCCTCATGGCATGGGCCGCAGCTCGCTAACGTGACGCAGCAGGTGGCTTGTGAGCACCGTAAGCACATGTTTATAATTTTGAAGTTCATCAAAAACCGACTCAGAAGCTCTCTTTCATCCGATTAACTGGAGGCATTTCTGCTGACGGCCACAGAGGAAGACGTCCTCACGGCCCTGGACTCTGACTCTGACTCTGTGACAGAAGACCTGCAGAGAAGAGTGAGCTGCTATAAAAGCTGCTACACTGATAAGGTGAGAAATATTTCATATTATTGTTATCATATAACACACATTATGGATGTAGTGATTCCTTGTTATTTTAATGATGCTTTTTCGGAAGTGTTATTGTGCTGATGTGTTGATCCTTAATGGTGTGATCATGTAAACTAAATGATCAATTATTCTCCATTACAGGTTGTAATGATGGATTTGAGGAGTTGTTCTCCCTCTGTTCTACAGTACATTTGGACTTGTTCTTCCATTTGGGACCACTGTTACAATTTGGAGTGTTTATTATGTATTTTTTAATGTAATATAGATTCATACTTTATAATTATTTTGTTTTAAAAAGCTTTAAAAGAAAACCCACATCCCAAAAGTTTTCAACTCTAGGTGCAGCACCGAGGAAAACATTTTCGTCCATGTCTCTCATAGGTTGACCGCTTGATGTGTGAGAGTTTGAGGAGTTGTTCCTCCTCCGTCCATGTTGGAGGACTTGCTCTCTATCTGCCTTCACTGCACCAAAGTTTGGCTGTTGAGTTTCCTCTAGTATGGCGAGTTTATCATTTTTTATGATTTATGAAATTATACTTGATTTGTGATGATTACAGACTTAATGGCCCTCATTTATCAATCCATCTTTCAAACGGGTGTATATCTGAGCGGTGAGCTCATCGTACGACGGGGCTCGCGCGGCATTACAGAAACTTCCGTACCTCGCCGATCTCAGCGTTTGAGTGATCGGGTGTTGATAAATGCGGCGGCTGAATTCGATCGTCATTAACAATGTTACGCCTTGAAATATTCATAGTTCTGAAGCCGCGCCCAGTGAGGTCAAACACGGAAAAGGAGCGATTTTGGCGAAAAAAGAAACTTTTGGGAGCTGGAAATGGATCCTCTCAGGTCTGAGGTGGAGAGAAATCAGGAGGAGCTCTTTGGAAGAAAAAAAACTGAAATTAAAGGAGAATAGAAAAACGCAGTCTGGAGGACGCTGTTCACGGCAGCGGTGAGCAGCGTCACCTGGATGAACGGACACCGGCTGAGGTCTGAACAGGTTATAGATCCGTTAATTTAACCCTGATATTACAAATAATGAAGCCGACTCATGTTGTACAGCTCAGAGTTTTATTGTTGTGTTTTATGATGTCTCAGAGTCAGACAGCGGCACCGCGGCCCGGTGTCCTCCCCACAGCGGGGACGGTCCCACCGAGACGCACCTCGGACCAAACGGGACACAGCACAGGACCGAACAGGACCGAACAGGACCCGGGACTCAGGCCACCGAGGGCGGCGCGTGCCCCCCACTGCTGGTGCTGCTTAAATTAAAGACAATTTATAGAAGTTTTCATAAAATGTTTGACTAAACGTCCTCTGTCTGTATTTAACCTCCCTTCAGTTCATATGTTATTTTCCAGGCTGCTGGCATCACATCACTGATTAAATGAATAATTTTCTATACTTTAGAGTTTATTTACATTTCAGTCGCGGATCTTCAGGTCCTGTCTCCTCCGTCCAGACCCAGTGAGGCTCTGCTGGTTCCCACATCCTCTTGTGGCGCCAGCGCATCAAAGTAACTCTATCGCCAGTGCAATATTGTGTAAATTACCTAAATAAAGTCACACACCTTTTCGGGGATGAACAGGAACAGCAGCGTTTCCCCCGCTGGATCTGAGCGTCTGAAGCTGCTCCACAGCAGCAGCTGTGCGTCTTTGCGCACTGTTAAAACTGCTCCTCTCCGTGGCAGGATGGACCAGCGGACTTATTGAGAGTTAAAAATCCTTTATTAATCCCACAAGGAAGAATTTTATTAGATATTCCGTAAGGGCAAAATTTTATTTTTCATTTATTTTTTTTTTAATCTGTACTGAATGTGTGCTGCTCCTGCTTTATGGCGTGTTTGAGATGTGCCTTATAGTTATTTTCACGCTCCGCCAGGTTCTTCTGCGCTGCACCGCAAGTCCACACTGACTGAAACTTGCTACACGATGTCAGAGCTGTCGTGAGATTTCATCTTTCCGAACGATCACGACCAAATTGATAAATAACCAACCCGTCTTTCATATGGACGTACGACGGGCGTACGCCCATATACCGTCGTACTACCGTTTGATAAATGAGGGCCAATGTGTCCATGTCCCTCTCAGGTTTAGTGACCACTGGAGCTGTGAGAGCCTGAGCCGTCCCCCTCTGCTCTCTCACTGCCTCCACTTCACCACTGTTTGAGAGTCTCTGATCTGTTGAGTCATGTGTCTTATGATGTTATGAATTCATCCTTGATTTGTGATGACGACTTAATAATGTTTCCATGTCTGTTTTTGGTTGACCACCGATATATGACAGCCTGAGGACTTGATATCGATGTTCATATTGATGATTTTAATTTCAAACATCTGCATATCTTTTAATGTCAATTACCAGTTTTGCAGGTAGCTGTTCACTGACTGTTAATTGGGCCTTTGGGCTCTTTTGAGACTGAAGTCATCCTTCATGCAGATAAATTTGTTCACGAGTGTAACAACATCAGATAAAGGCTGCATGGCTGCAGATACTCCCCAGTACACAGATACTGAGTACAGGTTCCGTTTGCTGTTTCTTGCAGGTCAGAAATGTGGTGAGGAGTGGAGCTGGCTGGCTGCGGACCAGGAAGTGGGGCAATACACATCTGCACTGCACAGACCAGTACATGACAATACAGATCGACTCAAATCTGTAATTCAGGTCTGAGCCTTTTTACAAACCTGTTGGAAATATGTTTTTTTTTAAATTTTCTATTAATATATTATGGCTGAGTCATAATGCTGCTACTGTCTGCAGTTTGTTCTGTTTAGATTATTTGTCAGGATATTTTGCTATTATCTGGCTTTAACTAATGCTGGGCCGACACCTAAAGATTTTCACAGTTACATACTAAGAACTGAAAAGGCAGCATGAGGGTCCTCCCTGTGGTCTCATCTCACTCCAAATCATACCTTCCATTGTGATTTGACACTGTAATGAATAAATACTGATTGCTTGATTGCTATAGGTGTCATTTTTTTGTCCTTGAGTTCATAGTTATGTGCTTTTATTTGTTAATAACTGCTATCAAGGAATATGACTCTCTTAGTATGCATGAGAGGAGATATTGCAAGAATTGTGGACTTGTGTGTCGTGCGTGCTAATATTGTAGTGGGCTGGTCTGGACAGAAAATGCCAGGGCCGAATTTTTGTCCCAGTCCACCCCTGGACGCCACCCTGTCCAAACTCCAGGAGACAGAACACGTTCTATCTGATCCACATTCTGAAGAGACCTGTCTGATACTCCACTGAATAACCATTTGAACGTTTTGGTTGTTGCTGTCAAAGGTCATGAGTGCAATAATCTCAATTCTAAGAAAAAAATATGATTGAATTTTTTCCAGAATTGTGCGGCTCTAGTTTACGTTAAGAACTGAGCCTCAACAGTGACACTAACCATGATTTTTTGATTTTATTATTGAAGGAGACATGACCAGGAACAGCAGGCAGTCTAAATAAGGTGACTCCAAACTGGGGCTGTCACGATAATCAAATTTTCTCTTCGCGATTATCATGGGCAAAAAATATCATGATAACGATATTATCACGATATCAGCAAAAATTTAACTAATAATGGTACAAACATTCAGAGTCATCTTTAATTTTATTTTGTTTGTTTTCTCTCTTTTCCCAGATGAATTACAGTCAGAATACCTGTCAAATGAGGTGTTGAAACAATATGAGAACAGTAACTGTACAACTGCATACCAAACTGTAGTTACACTCAACTAATTAAAATCTGATGAGCTGATTAACAGAGGATCCACAGCAGAGGTATAATGTACGTCGGGTTGGTGGGTTATGAAAACCCTCGGGTCCTGTTGGGGTGAAATCCTGTCCCACCACCACACTGCCGAGGATTTTAGTTTGTTTGTTTGTTTAATCAGAGGCGGAATGAGCAGCAGCTGCTTCTCTCCAGCCAGAGGCGCTGCTACTGGCTAGAGCCCCGAGCTGAAGGGGGCCCCGAGGAACGGCCGACATCAGTCAATTTCAATGACAAATTTAAGGCTCTACACTAGACACTGCAACGACAACATGTCGAAAATCCCCCGCATGGAGCCCTTTAGAGGACTCACCGGTTAGTTGCTAGAAGGGGGCCGGCGGAGAAGACGGCGGATATCAGCGACACGACTTGAAACAACCCGGACACATTACAATGACACGTCTGGAGCCTACCTAATGGGGCCCCACTGCTACCCGGCTTGCATCAACGTGCAGTCAGTGTAGCTAAACACACTTTTTTCGGGTTAGGATAGAGCGTCTCGCTGTCGTTGTCGGCCCCCGCTGTGTTTATATGTGAGGGGGGGGGGGGCGCTGCAGGAGGGAGACGAAGCAGGGCGGAAGAACAGGAGCGGATTTTGAAAATACACTTCAACACGTTCAAGTGACACTAGATCCTCTATGCAATATTATCATGTGCGTATTTTCAACACAATATTGACATTTCATTTTTTTAATACCACGATTATCGTCAATATCGGTTTACCGCGACAGCCCTACTCCAAACGCACCATGAGACAGAGACAGGCAGTCCAGCGTCTGAACCTATCAGAGCTGTTTGCTTCATTACGAACGGCAGAAGAGACATTAAAACAAAGTTTATGATTGCATGGATGGATATCTGGACAGTCAAAGGAAAAAGGGACATTTTTAACCCAGCCCTACATATGACTGACTGAACAATGATGAATGACAGACACATGCACAAAAAACAACAACGCAATGCAGCAAGAAGCTGCAGCGACCCATGTGGCCAGAAGAAGGAAACAAAGAAGACGTGTGTCTGGTTACTGTGAGTCCAAAATGAGACGGAGACCATCAGAAGAGCAGTCAGACAGCAGTGTGTTGTGTTTTCACTGTCTGCTGCTGGCTGCAGGTCACGATGCTGGAGATACGCCTCAGTGGGAGTCTGCACCGCAGGAAGTGGGACACCAAGGACTGGAAGGATTCTCAGGAGGAAAATGTAGCTTGAACACGAGAGGTCGACCGATATGGGTTTTTTGGGGGCCGATGCTTTCCAAATTTGGGCAGCCGATGCCGATATGCATACCCAATTTTTCCAATTTGATATTTAGGCCAATTTTTTAATTAACACACACACACACACACATATATATATATATATATATATATACATATATATATATATATATACATACATACATATATGTATATATGTATGTATATGTATCACATTTTTGTGAAACGCAGCAATTTCTGAGCAACTAAAGGAAATCTATTACAAGTGGTGTCCAGTCCTCTGAACATTTATTCAGCTTTCAAAGCAATGAAATATTTTGTCTGAGTGTAAACACAATGTAACAAGCAGTAGTAAACATTCACACTCTGTCAAAAAAGAAATTTAAACTTTAATATAATTTGAACAAAAGTAGTCAGAAACAAGGCTGTAAAAAAAGCCATACATGCAAATAAGAACATAACTCCGGTCATGCATTATGTGGAGGAATTTGCGGGTGGCTAATGCGTTTCAGAAAAAGCCCCATGATTGATTATTTACTCTTTTACTCTCGCCATTTCCTCCTATTTACTTTGTTCTGCTGTTAACTACAGTAGTGGTGTGTTTTCACCAACAGGGTTGAACACGCACAAGTAAAGTCAGCTCAGACCAGCTGATCTCTACTGCTGAAACTGATCACAAAGTAGCATCTGAAGTTAACAATATGCAGGGTTTCCATCAGACCTGTTCAGTCCGGGCGCCCTGCCTGCGATAAATTGTGCAGCGCCCGGACAACGGAGAAGAAGAAGAAAAAAATGGTCTCTCTCTGATGGTCAAACACCGGCAGCCTTAGCAGCCTTAGCAATGTTAGCAACATTAGCAGCGTTAGCAGCGTTAGCACCGCAGCACCACGCTCCCCGGCCAAACTGTTTTTCTGCAGTAAACACTGATCTGCTGCAGACTGGAGCCATAGAGCCACAAAAACGTTGAAATGTTCAACAAATCCATTATTCACTGCAGATGCAGCAGGAGCAGCTTCTTCCACAGCCTGGATTCCACCGAGCACGCTCCGCTCCTTTCTTGAGGGGCAGCTTTCGCTGCCCGCACATGTGTCTGATCAAAAATTGCGTCATTTTATACAACAGATCAAAAATCGGCTTTTTAAAAGAAAATACAGTCGATGGCCGATGGAGAAAAATGTCCAAATATTGGCCCGATATATCGGCAGGCCCATAAATCGGTCGACCTCTATTGGACACAAAACGATGACATACTGGACATTGCATATTGGATGTACAGTCTTCCGTCTTCCGACTTCCTGTCTGGTGCGATCTGCTCTGTCCAGCTTTACAGCTGGCGGTCCACGGCGAGCGGCTCGTGGAGAAAATAGAGAGGAGCGGAGCGCCGTGGTTCCCGGCGCGAGCCGCGACGCCTCCTGTATGAACCGTCAGAGAGGTTAACGGGGCGCCGATCTGACAGTCGGTGCGCGGCGCTTCCCACTTCCGCGTCGGAAGCAGCGCGTCCTGTGAACCAGGCGTTTCTCCCCCCTGTCGGCGGGCCTGCCCAACCATGTGAAAGACTCCCTATCTGTCAATGATAAAGAATCCTTTAAAAAATTCCTGGATCCAGACAGTGATCCGGATCATCACCAAAACTTCATGGATTCTAAGTTAGTCCAAGACCCACATGTACACAAAGTTTCATTGCAATCCGTCAATTACTTTTTCCATAATGTTGCTAACAGACCAACCAACCCACCAACCAACCAACCGGGACGGGACGAGCGTTGCCGAACGGGGGGGTTGAAACGGCGCAAAACACGCCGCTGCTGCTCTGCGGTGCACAACTGCTAATTAGCTGCAAACGCAGCGCTGCAGAATTTAGCGCGGGTGGGGCGCCCGGACTGAAAAGGTCTGTCAGAAACCCTGCCTGTCATCAATTTAAGATATAGTACTGAGGCCCTCTGCTGGATAGATACAGTACTACACTGGTCGAATGAAAGTCGTCACCCTAACGTAATTCAGCAATAAATGGATGAATGAATGGATGAAGGATGAATGGGAGAATCCACCAATTGTAAAGGAGTGAGCGCTGTGATTCGGCAGAACAACAGTTCTCTCAATCAGTCAGCATGTGGGTCAGGAAGCCTTCCTGCTGTATCCTCCCAGCCTGAGCACATGCAGGCTGTTCATGCATTCACAGGTTTGAGGACGTCTCAGGACTGCCTCCACACTCTGACCGTCCAGAAGAACCGGTCTGTCAGCTCTTCCTGCCTGCTGTCATTACCGTCGCTGCACGCTGCTGTGAACAGCCGGCAGTGAACATCAGTGCTGAAATGCATCCATGTGGAGAAAGTCTCAACAGGGACTGAGACACCCGTCTTCACCACGTCTCACTGAGGGATCTCAGCTGACACTGCAGGAACCAGGAGCCTCAGCTCCAAACTGCATGTCCAGGGTCTCAAAACAAGCAGCAGCTCATCTATCTCAATGGAAATGGTTGATGAGAAATAAAAGGCGAAACCAAAACTCTACTGCATGTCTGCTGACCCCCGGATGGAGGTAATGACGGTGTGAGGGAGAAGGAGACCTTGAGTATGATTAGACCAAACACTTTGGGTAAGAGGTCAAAACATGTTGGTCAGACATGTTTGTGTGTGTGCTCAGAATATTGTCAGCCCCATGAAGTATAAAGTTCTGGCTTTGGACTCCTTCAGGCTCGGAGAGTGCGGACCCTCACACACCGTGGGAACCACATGACCTTCGAAGCAGATGAAAACACGGTGCATGTGTGATAAAGGGAGCATCTGCAGCGGCTGTGTTTCACTGCCAGGTTCCACTCAGCATGAGGCCGGGCTGCACAGCGCTCCAGTGTGAGCTGCAGCCTGCAGTCTGGAAGTGACCAACAGCCTGAACCTGCAGCGAGGGCCAGGCGGCACGGGGACAGACCTACCAGGGATGTCTCTCCATATCAAACAAATCACCATCTTGGTCAATTCTAGGATTCCCCTGAGACTGGAAGATCAGAAGGCTCATTCTTATGGAAACATTTATTTTTTGTCAAAGCTGAAAGTGAACGGTAACACCACCAGACTGCTTCAGATGAGAGGACACTGCGGCAGTCCCGGGCTGGTTCCTGCCCCGCTGGGTGGTATTTGGTGTGGGCAGGGTGGCTGGGTGACGTGGGGGCGGGGGGTGGGGGGCTGGAGCGCTCTGCTCCCAGACAGCCGGTTACTGTCCTGTTACAGCAGGACTAACATCCACACGAGTTGAGACCAGCTGCTGCTGTGCCGGGTGCTAACTCGGCACAGCTCTGATCCTGCCACGTGATTGGCTCAGCACGGAGCAGCTCTCTTATCATTGGCTATTCACACCGTCTGTCAAAAGCTCTAAAGTCTACTGAGCATGTTTCAAACGTCTTGAGGAGAAGCTGTGGCTGGATTAAAACATGAAGAGGGCTGTGTGAAGAGGGGGGTCGGGATCCAGCAGCCAGAGTCTTCTTCCCCCCTCCTCCGACTAGGAACCAGGGGCAGCCGGCCTCTCCCTTTAGGTCTCACTCTGGTATTTGTGGAATCTGCATTGGAACAAATAGGCCACTTCCTGACCAGATCCCCCAGAGATCCTCCAGAGCAGGAAGGGAGTGAACTTCTGAGACTCAGATGGAGGAAGGAAACGGCTTCGTGTCTGCTCATGTAGTGGATAATCAGAGGTCCTCTGAAGCAGCTGTTCCACCAGTCTATCTGAAGCGAGACACACGGAGGCTGAAGCTGGAGCACTCGCCTCCAGTTCCCTCCCACACACAAGACTCATTAGTTTTGTGTGTGTGTGTGTGTGTGTGTGTGTGTGTGTGTGTGTGTGTGTGTGTGTGTGTGTGTGTGTGTGTGTGGATATGTAGTCTGCTCTGGGTATTTCTCGTCTTGTTTTTCAGGAGGCGGATGAGCCTCCCGGTTGAGCGTGGGCCATGTGTGACAAACTGACCTGTGTTGTTGTGTTTCTCGGCACATTTCCTGCGTATTGTGTGTGAGAGCTCTCCACTATCCTGCAGTGACGTCTGCATCCTCTTCTGGCCTCTACATACACACCCAGGCAGGAAAGGCGGGGGTCCATGCACAGCAGGGGGTCCATTAAAACCCTCTTTCTTCAGACTGGTTTTGTATGAATGAAAAGGGTAGCCTGCCCTCAGTGTGGTGTCGCTTTAGAAAAGGTAGACATGTTCAACTCTGAACACTGGAAACATTCTTCATCGCGGTTCACTGCTCAGTCAACAGCCCAACAGTCTCAGACATGACTTCCACGCTGCACAGCCTCAGGTGAGTCAGTGGGGCAGTGGTTGGCACTGTCACCTTCAAGAAAAGCTCTTGGTTTGAACCTGTGAGCCTGGCACAGTTTGTGCAGCTTTCCCCAGATATCTAATCCAACATTCCTCGGACACGGACTGAGCAAGTGTCCCTCTGAGTCCCAGAGGGACTGGATGTGTGCAGGGTTCTGCCAGGGTTCCTCCGGGGTTCTGCCAGGGTTCTTCCATCACTGCCCAACAGCAACCAGCAGCAGCAACACAGGCGAACACCCCTGCTCGGGATCAGTCTGTACAGAGTAACTGGAGGAAGGGTAGAAAATGGTCGTTTGTGTCGATGTGAGGAAATTGACCAAAGGAAGTCCAGAGGTTTAGGGAACTCAGAATACACATGGAAACATATTAAAGTCACAACTGCTTCCTGAATGGCTTGACTAAACAGGAGCAGAGCCAAAGCTAACAGGCAGGATGAAGGGAGGCGAGCACGGCGTCCTGCCGGCTCGGCCCCATCAGGCTCCACTCAGGCTTCAGCTGGACTGACGTGGAGCTTCATGCTGTTAGATATCACCTGGAACAGTATCCACACAGCGTTCCTGCATGTTTAGCATCTTCAGCACAGACTCCCTTAAAGCCGACACAAACCGGGGAAGTGACAACATAACACGTTCATAACAGGTCCAGCAAAGGGAGGCAGATCAGTCAAACACACCTGTGAACCAAGAAACTACAACATGTTTCCTGAAACAATGCAGGGAACAGTGAAACTGCTTCTTAACCGTCAACCAGTGTCAAGAGGGCCAAACACACTGCTCCAAAACTAAACAGTACAACTCCAGGGCCGTCACTGCCCTCTGACAGCAGACTGTCCTCTTAGGACACAACACGGACTCACACTCACTCACCTGTTAGACAACTGGGACAAAATGAGAGACAACCAGCAAGACAAGCCCTATAGCAGTGATCAACTGGCGGCCCACGGGCCGGATCCGGCCCACCAGACCGTCCAATCTGGCCGGCGACTGGAGTCCGATTTCCACTGTAGTTGACTTTAACTTTTATTTTGAAGGAAATTCCACTGAAGCTGACTCGGCCTGTAATGTGACTTGAACCTTTTATTTAGACGATGATTCCAGATCCAGACCTCCATGGGTTTTTCTTACATGCTAAATGAACTATTTACCATTTCTGATCCTGTTCTGACGAAAGCCAAGCGTTGGTTTCCCCACCACTCAGCTGTGTAGCAGGAAGTGACCGAAGGTACCAATCTGAACCGGCTCACTTATTAATGTAATACTAATACTTGCACCTTGCTCCCATCACCAGATCCCGAGATAAGGCCCAGTGCGAACAGGCCTGAGACTGCATTCAAAGCCACGGCGGCTCTGCAGTTTGCATTTCCTGCTGCATGAAATGCTGCACGTCAGGTTAGACAGGAGCAGCCTGGAGGCCTGAACACCAGTGTTTCTCAGGAATGATCACTATCCGGGCCTGGAAGCTTCTCAGCAGAGAGCAACGGAACAATACAAGAACTCTTCTGCTGCTTCAAACCAGCAGCAGAACAGGATGTTTAAAAATACCCCAGCCAGTCGGTACCCTGAAACAGCTAAATAAAGATCACAGACTCTTTGAATCCACTTATCCCACCGACAGCATGTAGCCTGAACTGAACAAACCATCTTCAGTCGGGATTCAAACCGGGGGACTTGCAAACGTGCAGCCACAGGTAACTCCACAGACCGTCTGTAGAGACTCTGGGGCCTGTTTTAGACCGGATCCGGACCGGATCAGAGCGGATCCGGAACTCCACGGCAGAGGTTTGCCAATCCATCAGAGTGCTGGTGGGGTATTTTGAAGGACCGGCGCCCGGCTGTCCGCGGCTCTACCCGTCCGTCATGTGTTGTCCAGTCCCGAGCGTATCAGCTGCCATGAGCGGAGACAATGGAGCTGCTGTCAGATCACGTGCATCAGGGCTCAAATAAACCACATCCGGTGAAAACAGCCGTTAATTATAACAGGGGCTAATGCTAATGCTAATGCTGCGTGACACAACGGGTCCACTCTGGACCCAGAGGAAAACGGGCTTTCGGAAGACACCCACGATTAAAGGCATATAAAACAAGTCTCAGAGAACAGTCTCCTGTTTGGTTTCCACCTGCAGCTTCACCTGAACTGCAGGAGTCACACAGAAACCAGTGGGACGTTACGATGGAGAGCTCACACAGAACGACTGGAAACAGTGACAAAAAACTGCTGAAACGGCAAATAAATAAATATAAAACATTACTGTTCTGAAATTATGACATTTGGGCCCAATCCCAATTCTCTGCTTAATCCTCACTCCTCAACCTTGATCCTCAATCTCAAATTAAGTGCCTCCTAAAAACAAGTGTTAAGGAATGTAAAGTCACTTGGAAATGGGACAACCCTTAAAGACAGTTACGTCCTTGGACCACAGGGGGCAGCACTGCGCAAGAGGGTAGGAGAAAGCTGGAAGTGCAGGGTTTCCTGCAGGAAAAAGTTTGGCCAGGGGGGAGCACGCGCGGCGGGGAGTTTTTGGACCGTCGGGAGGGTGCTAGTGGCGAGCACGACGCTTCTTTGGACCGTCCAAAGGACGCACAGGCGTGGAGAGCTTTTTTTTTTTTTAGTGTGGTGGGGGTAGGGGTGGGGGGCTAAAGTGGAAGAGCAGCAGTAATAATTTTGGTCAATGATCAATAACAACGCCCTTTATAACTGTAAGTAATGCGCCCTGCTTTAGAAATGTTTAACATTTTGCTGTGTGACCTTGTTAATAAATGCATTCAAATGAATTTTCTTGATTTCTTTCTAATAGCCTTTGTAAATATTATCTCTGATAGAAAGTTAATACAATTACTCCCAAACTAATATACAAATTTTTTTATTAATAAAATAACAGCAAAACCAACTATTTAACAAGCATTCTGGATTATCCTTAACTCCAAGGTAGGTCTCGTAGAATCTCAAAATTAAAGGGACTTAAGGCAAGATTTGTGAAAAACTTCACATGCATTTCCACTTTATTCAATGCTAATGGGTCGTGAAGCATTAAAAACCTAAAATAACAGGCCAATCCGCGTATCTGTCTGTTTCCTTATACAGGCTGTGTGCCAAATAATTTGTTGCTGTTCGGGGTCCGAATTTCCCGCGCAATCGTGGGGATGTGATGTAAATTGACGCTGTATGTGCGTTGCCGAACAGGAAGAACATGGCCGCCGTGGACACGGACTCAAACACTGCTGGGATCAGGGGGGGCAGTGTTGCCAACTTGGTGACTTTCTCGCTAAATCTGGCGACTTTCCAAAGCCTCTTTTCGACTTTTTTTGTCGAAAGTAACTAGCGACAAATTTAGCGGCTTTTTCTGGTGCTCTGGAGACGTGACAGGATGTCTCCGCTGTTCTCAGCCAACAGCGGGTGCTGCGTGAGCCCCTCCCCCGTCCCAAAGCACTCACAGACGGTCAGTCGCAGCAGCGCTCCCTGCTGTGTTGGGGTCGATTGGGGAAACGGCCCGGAGCTGCTCCACGGCGGCGACGGGAGAGCTCCAGCAGCCGCGGCCTGCTTCACGCGCCTCCGTGGTTATGCGGCGGGTCCCCGCGCGCTCCGCGGCCGGCACGGAGCGCGTCTCCGCCCGGGAGCGGAGATCCGGAGCTGCCGCGCCGCGGCTTGCTCCACGGAGGCGCGTGGCGCAGGCGGCGGCTTCCACGGGCCGAGTGGAGCTGCCCCACGGAGGCTGACGGGAGAGCTCCGGATCTCTGCTCCCGGGCGGAGACGCGCTCCGTGCCGGCCGCGGAGCGCGCAGGGACCCGCCGCATAACCACGGAGGCGGAGAGGAGCTCCGCCACGGATTTAAAAATGAATCGTTAGATTAATCAATGCATAGAAGAACTATTTCCTAGATTAATCGATTACAAAAGTAATCGTTTAACGCAGCCCTATTATCAGCGTTATCTCGTGAGTCAAAAAAAAAATAAAATAAAAACATGACCGAAGCCGGGCAGGCACCCGAATAAATATTGGATATGCGTTTTATTCATAGAGGGAACTTCAGCTGCATTTGGGAGTGAAAATGGATGCTTACAAAAATCACATAATATGCGCTGTGGTCCTGCAGTAATCCGCGACGTAGTAAACAGCAGGAGCATCCCTGGTGCAGCGCTGTGAAGACGGACATTCTGTAAAATGTTTGTGCGCGCTCCCGTGCCGCCTTGGCTGGTGGCTGCAGTTACCCGCAGCACCTATCGCGGCAGCACTGAGGTACATTTTGAAAAGTTGCCTTAAGTCCCTTTAAGGGAGAGAACGTCCCTTAGTCTCCCTCCTTTCCTCAACTTGTTTAGGAATGGGACAGCACTTAACTTCACGAGAGCGCGCATTTTGAGGAATGAGGAGTAAGATTGAGGATTAAGCAGAGAATTGGGATTCGCCCTTGCTCTAACGTCTGTAGAGTCACTGTAGAGCCACTATAGAGGAGCTGTAGAGTCACTATAGAGGAGCTGTAGAGTCACTATAGAGCAGCTGTAGAGTCACTATAGAGCAGCTGTAGAGTCTCTATAGAGCAGCTGTAGAGTCTCTATAGAGCAGCTGTAGAGCCACTATAGAGCAGCTGTAGAGTCTCTATAGAGCAGCTGTAGAGTCTCTATAGAGCAGCTGTAGAGCCACTATAGAGCAGCTGTAGAGCCACTATAGAGCAGCTGTAGAGCCACTATAGATGAGATGTAGAGTCACTATAGAGCAGCTGTAGAGTCACTATAGAGCAGCTGTAGAGTCACTATAGAGCAGCTGTAGAGTCTCTATAGAGCAGCTGTAGAGTCACTATAGAGCAGCTGTAGAGTCTCTATAGAGCAGCTGTAGAGTCTCTATAGAGCAGCTGTAGAGTCTCTATAGAGCAGCTGTAGAGTCTCTATAGAGCAGCTGTAGAGTCTCTATAGAGCAGCTGTAGAGTCTCTATAGAGCAGCTGTAGAGTCTCTATAGAGCAGCTGTAGAGCCACTATAGAGCAGCTGTAGAGCCACTATAGAGCAGTTGTAGAGCCACTATAGAGCAGCTGTATAGTCACTATAGAGCAGCTGTAGAGCCACTATAGAGCAGCTGTAGAGTCACTATAGAGCAGCTGTAGAGTCACTATAGAGCAGCTGTAGAGCCACTATAGAGCAGCTGTAGAGTCACTATAGAGCAGCTGTAGAGTCACTATAGAGCAGCTGTAGAGTCACTATAGAGCAGCTGTAGAGCCACTATAGAGCAGCTGTAGAGTCACTATAGAGCAGCTGTAGAGCCACTATAGAGGAGCTGTAGAGCCACTATAGAGGAGCTGTAGAGCCACTATGGAGCAGTTGTAGAGCCACTATAGAGGAGCTGTAGAGCCACTATGGAGCAGTTGTAGAGCCACTATAGAGGAGCTGTAGAGCCACTATAGAGCAGCTGTAGAGCCACTATAGAGGAGCTGTAGAGTCACTATAGAGCAGCTGTAGAGTCACTATAGAGCAGCTGTAGAGTCACTATAGAGGAGCTGTAGAGTCACTATAGAGCAGCTGTAGAGTCACTATAGAGCAGCTGTAGAGTCACTATAGAGCAGCTGTAGAGTCACTATAGAGCAGCTGTAGAGTCACTATAGAGCAGTTGTAGAGCCACTATAGAGGAGCTGTAGAGCCACTATAGAGGAGCTGTAGAGCCACTATGGAGCAGTTGTAGAGCCACTATAGAGGAGCTGTAGAGCCACTATAGAGGAGCTGTAGAGCCACTATAGAGGAGCTGTAGAGTCACTATAGAGCAGCTGTAGAGTCACTATAGAGCAGCTGTAGAGCCACTATAGAGGAGCTGTAGAGTCACTATAGAGCAGCTGTAGAGTCACTATAGAGCAGCTGTAGAGTCACTATAGAGCAGTTGTAGAGCCACTATAGAGCAGCTGTAGAGCCGTGGGGCTGTAGAGCTGCAGGTTACAGAGCTGTAGCCGCTCAGACATCTTCCCCTCCACCACCTAGTGAACAGAATGACGTGTTTGAGCGAGTTGCACTGATAGCTTGTCAGCTCAGAGTGAAACCTGGGCCTGGCAGTTCCTATCAATATTTTACAAAGCTTGAATGTGATTACGAAAGAAACACTGAGTGAACGAGAAGTATTAATTGGAGAGAAAGAGGAGGGTCACAGTCATACAGCAGACAGAATCTCTGATACAACTAAGATTAACCACAAACCAATCAAGTCTGAAGGAGGAGACACTCTTCTCTGGACAGGTAGGGAGGAGCCTGGCTGGCTCTCCAGCACAGAGCCCAGAGGAGGATTCTCTCACACACACACACACACACACACACACACACACACACACACACACACACACACACACACACACACACACACACACACACACACACACACACACACACACACACACACACGGAGCTGCAGCTCCCTCAGAGAGTCACATGGAGACACAAAGCCTTCACGAAGTAGGAGCACAGAGTCCAGCAGAGTCCTGCTGCGGTGCACCCCCCCTCCCCGCCGTCTCCCTCCCCTCCGCCGTGTCCCCTCCCCCCGCCATATCCCCCCCCCCCGGCCGTGTCCCTCACCTGCCGGCCGTCCCGCCGCAGGTCCAGCGTGTTCCTCAGCCAGCGGCGGCTCAGCTCGCTCAGCTCCAGGATGGGCTGCACCTTGAGCCGGACCGAGTCTCCGGACTGCCGGATCATCTCCACGATCTCGTCGCGGCTCTTGTTCTCCACGTTGCGTCCGTTGATCTCCACCAGCCGGTCTCCGGGCACCAGACCCAGGGCCAGGTCTTTGGTGCCGGCGCCGGGCTCGGCGAAGTGCACCACGCGCCTGTAGACGCCGCCATCGGGGCTGCGGTCCAGCATGGTGGTGCGGCGCAGAGAGAAGCCAAAGTCGCCGGTGTTGCGGCGCTGCAGCTCCAGCTCGCGGGTCTCCGGGGCGCCGGGCGCCACCACGGCCGGCAGCTGCAGCTGGGCCGGGAAGGTCTTGTCCACCAGCTGGGGGACGCTGACCCTCTTGGCGGGCGGCGGTCCGGGAAGCGGCTGTTGCTTCAGGCTGTGCTTCCGCAGCATGCCGAACACCTTGCTCTCCACCTGCGGGGACGGAGCGGCGGAGTTCTGGCCCGACGGCGTGGAGCCCTCCGACGGGCTCTCCTCTTTGCTCCTCTGGGAGAAGGAGAAGCGCTTCATCATCTGGCCCACCTGGGACGAGTTCTGCTTGGCGATGGAGCCGAAGTGAGCCACGCGGTCCCGCACCGAGCCGCGGTGCCCGTCCGGCGCCCCGCCCGCCTCGCCCTTCAGGTCGTCGGTGGAGCTGGCGGCGCTCAGCTGCTCGTCCAGGACCACGCTGCTGCGGTTGCTGGGGCCGTCGGACTCGATGTCGGTGAGCGTGAGCTCGGCGCCGCTGGCCACCTTGATGGGGATGGGGTTGGAGATCTCCAGCTTGTTCCTGGACTCGCGCTTGGCCTCCCGCTTCAGGTTGAAGAAGCCCCTCCTCAGACTCATCTCCTCCAGGCTGCGCAGCTCCGCTGCAGACATGCGCTCCTTCTTGTCCTTCTTGTCCTTCTTGCTGCCGTCCCTCTCCTTGTCCTTCTTCATCAGGTTGAACATGGCGATCACTCGGTGCCTCTGCTCCTCACACACACACAGGGCCGGACCCCTGCAGAGACAGGAAGAGGAAACACACCATGCATCAGTGAACCTGGACAGCAGCTCCAGTCCTCACCGGGGGGGTGGTGGTGGTGGTGTGTGTGTGTGTGTGTGTGTGGGGGGGGGGGGGGGGGGGGGGGGGGTTACTCCTTTGACTGATAGCGCCCTTCAGCCAATCAGCGCTTCAAAACAAATACATCATCAAAACGCGTTAGCTTCTCTAAGGGTTAGCTTTCGCTGTTCAGCTGTAGCTTCTCAACACGCTGAGACACGAGAAAACGTCCTGTCCTGTCAGAACCTCTCCAGCCAGACTCTGGCTCTGCTGATCGTTGTAATTCCTGGTATTTCCGCGATAACTTTACTTATTGCAGCTTTCAGACGAGGGTTAATCAACCCTTTGTTTTAACAAAAAGCGGCAAAGCTGATTGGCTCGGCCGTCGCACTGCTCCGTCACACTCTCTCATGACTGCCTTGTCCCCAGTCCCTCCCAGATCCTCAGTGCAGATGTGCATGAGCAGTGGGCGGGGCTGGTGTACCAGGCTGGTGGAGACCCCCACATCCCACTGCAGCACAGACACAACAGCAAGGGACCCTGGGACACTGCACACAACAGCAGCTCCTCCTGGTGAGACCACAACTCCGAAGACCGGACTACACACTGACACACACACACTGCTGCTCACTGCCAGACACACACACAGTCTGCTGCTCACTGACACACACATCGCTCTTTCAGAGTGGGCAGAGCATCACTGTTCACCTCCACAGCACTGTAACTGAGGTCCACCTGTACCACAGCCAGACCCACCTGAACCAGAGCCACCAGAGCAGGACCCACCAGAACCAGACCCACCAGAACCAGATCCACCAGAGCAGGACCCACCAGAACCAGACCCACCAGAACCAGATTCACCAGAGCAGGACCCACCAGAACCAGATCCACCAGAGCAGGATCCAGATACATGGAAGATTTTCGCCTCAGTCACACCCCATACACCAAGAAAACTGTCATCTGCACACTGATCTTCAGCCAGAGTATCACGTAGGATGACTGAGACTGTGTGTGTGTGTGTGTGTGTGTGTGTGTGTGTGTGTGTAAGAGAGAGAGCGAGATAGAGAGAGAGAGATCAGCTCATCTAGCTCATTAACTCATCACATTGTCAGATAAAGTGGGAACTTTTGTAAACACTGCTGAGGTGTTGGCATACGATATGACTGCGCGCGCACGCACACACACACACACACACACACACACACACACACACACACACACACACACACACACACACACACACACACACACAGCAGCCAGGACAAAAAGCATGACAGGCTCGGCAGCAGTAGCTCCTCGGCTACATTAGCCGGCTGAGGATCCGACCGGGAGGCAGAAGGACGGTTTCCCAGCGAACACGTGACCGTGTGGAGAAGGACCGGGGAGGGAGCGGTGGAGGATTAAGCCCACGCCGACCGGGAATGATTTGGTTTAACTTTGAGAAGAGCTAACTCGCTAACTAGCCTAATTGGCAGCCTGATGCGGTGAGCAGATCAGGACATTACAGAGGATCGAGAGGAAGCGTGGCTCTTCAGCACAGACTCTCTGAGCCTTCCCGAGTCCCGAGCAGCCACAGCCGGTTACTCACCGTTTCCCCGAACAGACACGGAGCGGCGGGAGCCGGGCGGATGGGCGCTGCTCGTCCTCCCGGAGCAGAAGCCACAGACTGGATGTTAGCTAACACTGAGAGGCTGCTCCCTGTGGAGGCTGAGGGCAGCGGCTCCCCCTGCCGGCCACACGCTGCATCACACCCTGCTGCTCCCTGTGGAGGCTGAGGGCAGCGGCTCCCCCTGCCGGCCACACGCTGCATCACACCCTGCTGCTCCCTGTGGAGGCTGAGGGCAGCGGCTCCCCCTGCCGGCCACACGCTGCATCACACCCTGCTGCTCCCCGTGTCATGCTTTTACACACTGTAACATGCACTGTATCACTGTACTCCAGAGGTGTCAAGAAAGTACTTTCCCATGCCATGTTTTCCATGTACCCAGTCAGTTCTCGAAGAGCTGGGCTGATTGTGATCACCTGGGCCCAGAACTGTTTGTTGCAGGTGATTCAAATCAGCCCAGCCCTTTGTTAACTGACTGGGCACAACAAAAACATGGCACGCGCACCCTCATACAGACACACACACACACACACACACACACACACACACACACACACACACACACACACACACACACACACACACACACACACACACACACACACACAAACTCAGGATTATATCAACAGTATTCAGTAATGTCACATAACTCTACAAGAGTTATTCTTACAGTGTGTGTTGAATGATGAAAATTTAGACCGCTGTGTTTCTGTAATGAACACTGCAATATGCAGCAATTCAGAAAAAAAAACATTATTTATTTCAGGGTCTGTATTCCCGAATGTTGATGTTATTACTTCCAATGTGTTTACATTTTGTAAAATTGTTACTACGGATGACAAAGCACAAGCAGAACAAGAGGAATGTCACAGAGTCTGAAGAGAATGGAGAGTGAGGCAGGCCCTCTGCCATCACCATTATGGAGTCACTTTAGATGAAAGTTGAGACATCATGTTTTCAAAAGGACATGAGGAGGTCGCGCCTCATCACTCATCTCTCAAAGTGATTCTACATCCTTTTCAAACAACTTCTGAGACAGAAAAAGCTGTATGTGGTGGTGGGGTGTGGTTTAGCTGGGGTGCAGGGCAGAGAGAGACTGGTGGCAGGGAGGGATGGTTATGCTCGCCTCCCTCTCTCAGGGCCTATAGAGGCATAAAAGCTGCCACTCTGGCAGACAGGGGAGGAGATGGACTGCAGCAGCGTTTGGCCAGTGACTGGAGGCTGCAGGCTTGTTCATGTTGGCTGGGGTCCCCAGCCAATAGGGGGCACAGCCTCACTGCCCTCTCCGCCCTCGCCACCGGCCAGCCACGCCCCCACCATCGCCTTGAACCTCTTCATCCTACCGAGGGTGGGGCCAGCAAGCGGAGGTCCAGGCTGAGCAGGGACAGCAGACGCTCCAGCAGCTTGGTCTGCCTCGCCGACTGCTCCGCCAGCGTTTCCAGACACCGCTGGTTCACCACCATGTCCGCCAACGCGCAGCCTGAGCAGCCAGGCTGCGTCCTCCTCGTGCCGTCCCTCGCTGGACACCACTGACGACCCTGTCTGTCTGTGGGTGCAGCTGCACAGACTGGACACAGCCGTGTTGAGCTTGAGGCCTTTTACTAAACAAAAACACAAAACTCACCAGCAGACGAGGATTTTCAGACTTACCCCCAGGCAGGCAGCAGGCAGCTTTCCCTGGGCCCGGGACAAGATAATGTCAGATGGGCCCAGTCCGAATCTTCGGCTCGGGGGGGGGGGGGGTGGGGGGGTGTCTCTGAAGATCCAGACCTTGAGCTCCGCAGCTCCTCTACACTACCATACATCAGTTTCTACATCAAGACAATGGCTCGAAAAGAGCTGAAGCTGACCTGAACAGAGGCAACAAGGCTGCTAAAGCAGAATACAGAGGGCAGACAGAGGCCAGCTCCAGGGAGAACCCCCACTGCACGAGGAAAGGAATACTATTACTGTCGTCAAACACACCCCTGCCTCCTCTGACGCTTCTCTCCCAGACCCTCCTGACATCTTTTTCACACAGCTGACACCATCAGAGCATGATCAGTCCCCCACCATACAACCAAACCAGGTCCTGTGAGTCCTGCATGAGGCCCTGACCCCTGTGACCATGACCTGCAGGGAGAGCCTGGTGTTACAGCATGCCAAGGTCCACATCCCGCATGGTGTTGATCACCTATAGGTCAAACGGATCCACAGACGACTCCATCTCCATCACACTCCATACTGCTCTCAGACACTCTGAAAGCGCCAACACATATCAGGATGCTGTTTGCTAACTGTGTTGTAGGCTCCACTGTGTGGTGAAAACATTGTCCAGGATACTGGTGCCTCTTTGACTTCAGGAGTTAAAGTTTAGCATAAATCAACCAATCACAGCTCCTCCTCTGTCCATGTGATGTGGTCATGTGACAACTTGGACCAATCACATTTACATTGGGTTTACAGTGTTCAATATGGAGACAATCTGGAGATTAAACTTCAGAATGCTACGGGGAACGCCGCGTCAGCTCCGCCCATTGTCCTGGCAGCAGTCTCATCACAGCCATAGGGAAGAAGCTGTGTCTCGGTTTAGTGGTGCGGGTCCTCATGTCTCTCAGTCTGCTGGAGGACAGGCCGGTGAACAGAGAGTGCCCTGGGTGGGCGGGGTCATACCAGATCTTCCTGGCCTGTCAAAGGAGACGCTGAGGCCACTAGTGCTTCCACCTACACCCCACGGTTGTATCATCTGTAAATCTAATGAGGGTGTTGGAGCCAAGAGTAGCTACAGTCAGACATGTACAGTGTTCAAAACTGGACTCAGAGCACAGCTCAGAGGAACACCAGCACTGAGGACGATGGTGGAGGAGGTGGAGATTCCCACACTGACATGCTGAGTCTGTGAGGGACCAATGCACGAACAGCCCCCGGTCCTGACAACAGTCCTGGTCGTGTCCTGGTCGTGTCCTGAGAGACTGTGCTGAGGAGCTCCCCATGTTTTCACGGACACCTTCAACATCTGGCTGAGCCAGGCTGCTGTCCCCACATGTCCCCACATGCCTCAAAGCCACCATCACCATCCTGGTTCCAAAGAGGACGTCTCCCTCCCACGACAGTGACTATCGCCCGATCACACTCACCCCCATCCTCATGGAGTGCTTCCAGCGGCTAGTCAGGCAGCACATCCACCCTGGACCCCCACCAGTTCGCTTATCGGTCCAGCCGCTCCACCCATAATGCCATCTCCACTGCCCTCCACTCAGCGCCAGCCCACCTAGAGACCAAGAACTCCTACGTCAGAATGCTGTTCCTCCACTTCAGCTCAGCATCCCCCCCCCCCTCTGCCCCCCACCACTGACCTCAGGTCTGCACTCTTCTGTTTTTACTCTGTTCATAGTCATTTATTTTATTTATTACTCTAGATTTTATTTGGCTATTACCATATGGGCCCGAACATAAGATGACTCTGATTATAAGACAACACCTATTTTTCAAATATAATTTTGTGAAAATAAAAATATTGTAGTGCGGAGCAGTGACTTGAGGAGGATTGAGAATGCTCTTCAGATTCCAGCACACCACAGCTCTATTGTTTAAACAACTAAGCTGTGAGCGGGTGCGGCGGCGGCAGTTCTAGCAGCGGTGGCAGCGGCGCTAGCAGCGGCAGTAGCAGCAGGGAAGTGAAGGCTCTTTAGAGTTTAACACACCAAAGCTTTATTGTTACAACTACCAAGCCCTTGTTCTGACTTTTTGCCGCCGGCAGACAGGCCAAGTCACTCTCGTACCGACCCTTGTCACTCCTGGTCCGACAGAATGTAAATGAAACTTAACATAAAAAGACCGGAAAAATGGCATCGATGCAAAGAAAACCAATTACTTTCAATCAATCAATCAATCATCTTGTTTATTACAAAATTACAAATTTACAAATTGCAAAATGACAAAATGTCACATAGACACATACAGTAATTTGAGAACAATCATTTTGTAACTAGGGACACCCTTGGAAGCAGACCAGTGCTTATTAACGGGGCCCTTATAGCATTAAGATCGGAGAATTTTACATAAAACACAGAAAATCACATACAACCTACAGTTACCTAAGCTATTACCTACCCTACACTAATCCTGCCTGCACATGGCAACAATACAACACACATCAACATATTATTACATGCAGATTACTCATGGGTTTCAGAGGACATAAATAAGCCGTCTACTTAACACATCTAGAACAAAAGGGAGTACATTTTACACAATTAAACACAAAATATGGCATGAAACGGTCCGAACAATCCCCTCCCATGATGCCTTGCGGCACCAAACACACAGTATAACAGTACAGCGGCCCCCAGCGGCGCCTGTCGTCACCACATAGCCCCCACCTAAGGGGTTTGCACATCCCCGAAACCCCGAAGTTATAAACAGAAAGGATCCAAATGTCCAGGCCGCCAACGGCGGCGTAACGAACGGCGCGGACCCACCGGCGTTGGTCCGAGCCGGGGGCTAGCATCAGCAGTTTCAGTCCGGTTACCTCCAACCTCCCCCCCTTCTGGCGGCGCCAACAGCTGGTAGGGGGAGAGCCGGTCCTGGTGCAGGACCACCAAACGTCCATGTCCGGGCATTTTAACCCGGTACACAAAGTCCGACAGACGACCCACAATTTCCGCCGGTCCCTGACGGTGAGTCATCAGCTTTGGAGACAGTCCCCGCTTTCGCACCGGGCACCCAGACCATCTGACCTGGTGCGAGCGGCTGTCCACGACACCGGGTGTCATAAGCCCTCTTTTGCCGCAGCCCAGCGTCCTCCTGGGTATGGCGAGTGAAGTCGTGCGCCACCTGCAGGTGCTCTCTCAACCGCTGGAAGTACTCCAGTTCAGGCCCCCCAGTGATCTTCGGCTCCGGGGGGGAACCGAACACCAAGTCTGTGGGCGTCCTCAGTTCACGGCCAAACATCAGTGCAGCCGGTGTGCACTGGCTCGATTCCTGGACTGTAGGACCACCGGACCAGGGGCAGGTGTCGGTCCCAGTCTTGTTGATGGCGGCTGGTGAGGATTGCGAGCTAGGTAGCGAGGATCCGGTGAAACCGCTCCACCAGCCCGTCGCTTTGGGGGTGCAGTGGCGTCGTCCGGGTCTTGGACACCCCCAGCCGCCGGCAGACCTCACTGAAGACCTGGGACTTGAAGTTCCGCCCCTGGTCACAGCGTCAGCCTGGAGCTGGAACCGGCCGTCCGGGCGCAGCTCCAGCAGAAGACGGTGGAACTCACCGAGCTCAGACCACCTCAGGAGGGCAGCATGCAGCCAGAAGCGACGCCGGCGCCTCGCTGCAGCCGGAGCTGACTTCCCCATGTCAAATACAGAGCAGCGATGGCGGTGGGCGGAGCATCTCAATCTCAAGCTTTAGTTATAAAAGCACTTCTCATATTCATAAAAACAACGCAAAGTGCTGAACAGTAAAAACAGTCATTAAAACAAAGAAGAACAAAAACTGCACCATCGATCAGTATGCACACACACACACACACACACACACACACACACACACACACACACACACAGACGGACAGCCAGGTGCACACAGGACTGTGGGACAAACAGAAGAGTCCTGTCCACTGCTGCTGTGCAGGAGACGGTGATGAGGAGGGCTGTGACGTTTCTGCAGGATGTTCTGTGTTGCATATTTGTACCAGAATGAATTCACACACCAGCGATAAAACTCGCGCGTCTAGCGCAGCGCAGTGTCATTTGTCACGCCAATGCAGTCACGTTAAACGCTTTCGGTGGAAACACACCGTTATCCTGACGATCCACACCTGGCTTGACTAAGCCTTATCTTTTCATCCTGGCTCAGCAAACGTGCAACTGATTAATCCCAGAAAACACAGACTAGGCTTACTCAAGCTGCGCCTTTTCATTTATCCTGGATGTATTCATCCTACTTTTGTGCAATATTCCCCAGGAGTTACGTTTAGTAACTACTAAATATTTGTAATCAACAACAATGGCCACCCCGGCCCCATGGATGTAAAGAGGGGACACCGGGACCATAGTCCTCATAATGTCCACCGCCAGTTCCTCGGTCCTCGTCTCATTGAGCTGCGGGCGTTTCAGCTCGCACCATGTGACAACGTTATCCACCGCAGGCCTGTACTCAGCCCCATCCCCCACTGATCCATCCAACCACTGCAGAGTCATCTGAGAACTTCTGGAGGTCTCAGTGCAGGAGCTGAGGTCCGTGGTGTAGAGGGTGAAGAGGAAGGGAGAGAGGACAGTTCCCTGTGGAGCCCCGCTGTGGCTGACCACTCTGACACACAGTGTTGCAGGCGAACAAACTGTGGTCTGCCAGTCAGGTAGTCCATGATCCAGGACACGATCCAGGACTCGATCCCCTGCATCACTGTCAGCTTCTTCCCCAGTAGTTTTGATGTCCTCTGTTCGCCATGGGTTGTTGTTTGGTAACAAACAGTCTCAGTGGGACAGTGGAGTCCACACAGAAGTTTATGTAGTCAGTGACGCACCCTGTGTTCTCTCCGTTTGGCTCACACACACTGTAAAAAAACAAAACAAAAAAAAAAAAAAACAGTAATATAACAGTATTTTACTGTTTATTTTACATTTTTTTCTGCATTTTCAAAATGCCAATTCATTCACAAAAATACACTGTGATTTTGCATGTCAAATATATTATAACAAGAAATCCCTGTAACTGTGAAAAAACACAATATTTCTGTTCTTTTACAAAGAAACCACATCAGAAATAGGGATATTTATTGTTAAAGTATGTTAACAAGTAGCGGTGCAACGGATCATCATTGATCCGAGATCCACCGTGGCAAGTGGAGGAAGGAGGAGAGCAGACACAGCGAGCGGAGGAACGGAGGAGCTTGAACGCCCCGCGACACTTAACTCCCCTGTATGGGAGCATTTTGGCTTCCCTGTCAATATGACGAAGGAAAGAGGTCAGTGGACAAAACCGTGACAGTGTGTCGGCACTGTGGCATAAAAAAGCCATTTGAAAGTGGAAACACGTCGAGCATGTCCGCACATCTGAAGCGACATCACCCGGGTGTTTTGCTGACCGGAGATAAAACAAAGGCTCGCCAACAACCGCTCATCATCGCAGCATTTAAGCAGCCTCTCCCTGCGCAGTCCGACCGGGCTAAAGCTATCACAAACGCTATCGGTGTGTTTATAGCTGCAGACATGAGGCCATATTCAGTTGTGCAAAACGAGGGCTTTAAACACATGCTAAAAGTGCTTGAGCCACGTTACCACATCCCATCGCGCACACACTTCAGTGAAAAGACAGCGCCAGATCTCTACCAGTGGGAGAAGAAAAAAGTGGTGGATGAACTGTCCCGAGCGTCGGCTGTTGCGCTCACGACAGACGGGTGGACGTCCAGAGGAACTGAGAGCTTTGTGACGATAACCGCTCACTTTATCACAGCAGACTGGGAGAAGAGAAGTCCAGTGCTGCAGACACGCCCCCTCTACGAGAGTCACACTGGCATTCATCTTGCGCAGGTACTGACACAAACAGTGGAAGAATGGGAGATAAGGAGGCCCAGCACTAATATCCCAGTAACAACTGATGATGCAAAAAATCTAATAAATTCAGTGAATGAGGCGGGACTGGGCCCACAGATAGGGTGCTTTGCACATGTAGTGAATTTGGCATCACAAAAGGGAATCTCAGTCAATAAGATGGACCGCCTACTTGGGAGAATCAGAAAGGTGGTTTCCTACTTCCACCGAAGCACAACAGCTGCTCATGTGCTTAAGACAAGCAAGACATGCTACAGCTGCCCAATCACAAGCTCATACATGATGTCCCAACAAGGTGGAACTCCACCTATGATATGGTGGAGCGTTATCTGGAGCAGCAGGCAGCTTATATACTCTGCACTGACCGAGAAAACCCTGAAGAAAGAAAACATCATCACCCTGTCTGATGATGATGTGAGAGTGGCAGAAGAGGTCCTCCAGGGGCTTAAACACATCAAAACTGTCACATCTCTGCTGAGCACTGAAACTTCACCATCGGTGTCAATGATCCTGCTGCTGAAAACAAGGATTCTTCAATCCATGGCTCCAAGTGTGGAAAACAGCGCCATCACACAAGATGTCAAGGCTGCTATTAGAGAGGACCTGAAGCCAGATCCACTTCACCCCCTACTCTGCAGGACTACCTTCACAGAGTTCCTGCCCTGGATCCCAGATTTAAATCCCTGTCTCACCTGGACCCTGCCCCACGTCAGAAGACATACAGGGACCTCATCACTGAGACCGAGTCGTCTGGGTGTCCACTGCCGAGCTAAGGCGAGCTCAGGGAGGACAGAAACCTCTCGTAGAGCAGCAGGGGACATTGTGACTGCAAAGAGGTCCACACTCTCTCCAGACAACGTTGACATGCTTGTGTTTTTGAAAAAAAAAACATCTGAAATTATAAGATCAGGTTTTTTCACTCTCCTTGTTTCAAAGAAGATGTCTTCTTCTGTTTACCTTTGAGTTTTATTTTATTAATGGTCATTTGAACCAGACTTTTTATGTTGCTGTTGCACTTTAAATAGATTTTTGGTTCATTGTTATATTTTAATTGAAGGGGATATTCTTATATATTGCACTCAGCAAGTTCTTATCAAACAGGAAATGAGGGGAGTTTTCACAGATTTTGTTCTGCTGTCAAAAAGCAGCCTGATGCGGGCTGAATAAACTGCATGAGAATCATGGGAAAAAACCCCACAACAGCAGGTTCACAATGTTATTTAACCGTTATGACTGTAGAGACCAAGAGACCAAATCCCCTTAATCTGCAATGCGCGTTCACTTTCATACATTTCAACAAACATCACTGTCGGTGACAGAAATCAAAAACAACCTAGACAAAATAATAATACATCCAAAATTTCCAGAGCAGATCTGCTCATTCTCATCCTTCTTCAGTGGAATTACATATGAAGGAGAATGGTTATTTTATTAATGGTCTTTTGAACCAGCCTTTTTATGTTGCTGTTGCATTTTAAGTTGATTTTTGGTTCATTGTTATATTTTGAATGAAGGAGGTATTCTTATATATTGCACTTTAAGTTGATTTTTACGGTGGCCCTGAGGTGCAAAACACAACGGCAAATGAGAAAACACAACACAAAAAGACAAAACACAACGCCAAATCAGAAAACACAACAGCAAAAGAGAAAACGGAAATCGGGTGACATCAGTCTTCTTCTAATGATTTCCGGCAGGCTGGACGCTTGTTAAGCGCAATGCTGCCCCTTCAGGTTAAGTAGTGGGTGACATCAGTCGTCGCTGATTGGAAGAAAGAACTGGTCCGTCCTTTGAACCGGAAAGAGTCACAATTCGCCAGTAAAGCCTCGTTTCCACAGTTTCGGTACGGTTCAGGTCTGGTCAGTTCGGATCGGATATGCGGCGTTCCAGCCTGCGAAGCAGCCAGCCATCTGTGACGATCTGTTCCACCGGTCTCACCGCGACAGCAACGCAAACCTTTCCAAAAAGTCTACTGAACACCGGTCTTCACCGGAGGAGCAGTGGCTGCTTCCATCACTGCAGAGGAGGTTCAACGGAACCGAACGGTGCCGTTAGAAATGGAAAAAAGGGGGAAAAAATCACCGCAAATGGGAAAAAAAGGGAAAAAAACACCGTGGTCTCCGAGCGGCTGCTCTCTATCGGCTCCAGACCCGGTCAGCACCGCGCAAAATGCAGGAGATGGAGGAGAGGCTGTGTGGACTGAGGCGGAGGAGGAGCTCATGGTAAGTTTTAATACTCTTGTTGCACACCCGTGCAGACATATTCAAAAATGTCCAGGCATGCAGGGAGGGGGTTCGAAATATGCTGTTTAATCACATCTGAAACATACAGAACATCTTTTTGAGCATCGCCATTCAAACACCACCAACAGCTACACTGAGCAACGTGTGTCCTAAATAGCACTTAATATTGCATTTTAACCATCTTTACATCTATTTTATACAGTTTCACACACTCACACACTTGATCAGCACACACTTCAATATGTCGGCTGCCCGCGGCCATTCATTCTGAACCTTTCACACGAGCCGTACCATCGCGGGTCCATATTGTACACTTTACACAACAATTACTGTCGAATTCTGATGGCATCTTCTCTTACAGTCACACACATACATTCATCACCGTGCACTGTAAATCACTCAATTCCACCACTCACCTGAAACATACAGAACATCTTTTTGAGCATCGCCATTCAAACACCACCAACAGCTACACTGAGCAACGTGTGTCCTGAGGACCCCTGCTGGTGCTTTAGCTGCCCCAAAAAGTGTCTGTTCACTTAACCCGCTTAGTAACCAAACCCGTTTCTATGTGGTGCTATCACAAGTGCATACAAATCAAAATTTCACAATAAACCAAGTAAATATACAGAAACTCAAACAACAAAATATAAACAAAATATCGGGGTGTCAATCAAAATGGGGGGGGGGGTCCACTGTTTCAAACAATCACTGCACTGCAGTGGCTCTCACACTCTCCCCTCCAAAATAAATGTCGTCCCGACATTAAGGATTTCCCTGTGTTCATATCTTCAAGTCTTCAACTCGTGGGTTCAAGGTGGCACTTCTTCTGGAGAGTCAGTCTTTAAGACACGTCCCATTTAACAACAGTCCTTTTCATGACATTTATCTCTCCTTATGTCATGTGTCAGCTCCAGACATCACTGGCCAGGCGATCTCTAGAATGCTACTCTGCTACTTAAGCAGGTTTCGCGTCTCAGACTGAAAGGTTTGAACCCAAATCATGCCCCTCATCCACTTCACAGACCCACATCTACTACATCATGTGTCTGACATTTTCTGTATACTACAACGTGTAAAATGGTCTGACTTCTGGTACTTTCCTTAACATTTAATTCAATTTCCAAATCTCAACTATGAACTGATTACTTCAAATATTATAACAAAACCTTATTTCTTTTCGCATGACAAATCAGAAGATACAGTAACTCACTATGAACTTGAGACTCAAACTCTAAACTATCTGTGTTTGGATGCAAGTGAGGGTTCACCTAAGGTGTCATAAGTAAGTGTCTTGGGTGGAATTCTCTGACGAAAAGGATACTTTCTGACGACTTGAGGCTGCGGCTCCCCATCGGACTCTTCATCAGATGACGACCCCGACCCATTCAGCATTTCACCAGTTTCATCAGACGACGCCACCTGGTCCTGCTCTGCTGCGTCTGCAGAATCTGCATCCTCCCGGTTGTCATCATGTAGATCGTCATTCTGTTCACCAGCCCAGCACTGATGCTTCTCCCTTGGTTCTGGTGTGAACTCCTCAGCTTCTGCTCTCAGCTGACTTTCAACTTGAAGTGGCGGCTTTGGTTGTGAGAAGATGAGCTTCCAGTCACCTTCCTCCTCAGAGCTACTGCCAGTCTCTTTTTCTTCTGTTTGTTTTTTTCCACGCTTGCTGGTATGCGGCTTTCTCTTTTCAAGTTTCCTTTCCCTCAGCTTTTCCTCCATCGGCAAGAAGTCACATGGCAGTAAAAGGTTTCTATGCAGGACTCTCGTCTTCCCTTGGCCATTTTCAGGTCGGACAACAAAGACTGGACTATCCTGGTACTTTCTTTCAACCACCACATGAACTTGCTCCTCCCAGTAAGACCTGAGCTTCCCGGGCCCCCCTCTGTCTCTGAAGTTCCACACCAACACTCTACTGCCTGGTTGTAGGTCGACCCCATAAGCTTTCTTGTCATACTGCTTCTTTGCTCTCTTTTGCTCTTTCAAAACAGTGTCAGAGGCCAATCTGTATGCTTCCTGCATTCTCTTTCTCCATTTACTTGTGTACTCGCTTGGTGAGGGGCTTTCAATGTCTGGTGTTAGGTCAAACATGATGTCAACAGGCAGTCGAGGACTCCTACCATAGAGTAAGTAGTACGGGGCATAGCCTGTCGCTTCACTGCGCGTGCAGTTATATGCATGGACTACTTTGGCCAAGGAGTTTTTCCAATCGGCTTTGGCTTCATCGGTCAGATTTCTCAACATGGACAGGAGTGTTCGATTGAATCTTTTGACCTGACCATTTCCAGCTGGATGGTATGGTGTTGTATGTGAGCCTCGGATGCCAGAGTACTCTTCAAGCTTGGAAAATAGCTTATTCTCGAACTCTTTACTCTGGTCATGATGTAGCCTTGCAGGGAAACCAAATTTGAGCACAAAGTCTCCAAAGATCTTTTCAGCTGCAGTTTTTGCTGACTTATTGGTACATGCATATGCCTGCGCAAAACGAGTAAAGTGATCCATGACCACGAGGATATACTCGTATCCTCCTTTACAAGTTTCCAGATGCAAGTAATCAATTGACACCATTTCAAAGGGATATGTGGTCACTACGTTCACAAGAGGGGCTCTCGTTGGCTTGTTTGGACGCTTTCGCTTTAGACAGCTGCATACTCGAGTGACATAATGTTCCACATCTGTCTGCATATGTGGCCAGTAAAATCGATCACGAATCAAACTTAGGCTACGTTCACACTGCAGGGCTTAATGCTCAATTCGGATTTTTTTGTGAAATCCGATTTTTTTGCGAGTTCGTTCACATTTACAATAAAATGCGACTTGTATGTGATCTCCCGTCTGAACGGAATACCACCCAGAAGTGTCCCGCATGCGCAGAAGAGGACATAACGACGTCACGGAGCAGCGCGCTTCAGTGTTAGCGGAACCCACAAACAACATACAGAATCTGTAGCTTTTCAAGCGTCGATGATTTATTTAAGAACTGATCAAACACGCATTCCTACAATTGAATAGTGAGCAATCATTTCAGTGCTGCGCTTCTAATCAGCCGCGCCGAGCTCCTTCTGTGTGTGTGTGTGTGTGTGTGTGTGTGTGTGTGTGTGTGAGAGAGAGAGAGAGAGAGAGAGCGGGAGAGAGATAGGGAGAGAGGGAGAGCGCGCGTGTGGATATTATTTTTCCTCCCCGTTGTCCTGGCGCTGCGGAATTTAGTGAATGAGAAGGAAGAGAGCCAAGTTTTTGGCCATGGCGTTTTGTGGGGCAGCGGCAGCAACAGAGAAACGCAGTCAGGAGAGGTGGGACGGTGATGTGAGAGGCTTTAATGATACGGAGTTCAATAATATTTTTCGGATGACAAAAACTCCCTTAATGTACGTCTGCGAGCGCCTTTTTTTAACACTCACGGTAAGACACACGTCTTCAGCCCCACATCGTGACGTGCAGGTCGGATAAATGCGACCTGGCCGTTCAGACTGAAGTCGCATGGCAACAGATCAGATACGTATCGGATTTAGGACCACATATCCAAGTGGCCTGGGTCGCATTTGAAAAAATCGGATCTGTGTCGTTCAGAATGTCAGGACAAGATCCGATACAGGTCGCATAGGGGCAAAAAAATCGGATTTGGGCCACTTCAGCCTGCAGTGTGAACGTAGCCATAGTGTTCGTTCAAGCCCAAGATGGCCCATCTCATCATGTAACTCTTTGCAGACCAGCTGATGGAATGTTTTGGGGAGCACTAACTGATTTCGTGTTGCCGATTTTCTGTGCAAGATGCCATCTTCATTTATGTACAATTTGTTTTTCTGTCTAGCAAGAACAGACATGTCATCAGTGTGGTCTTTCCCTCTCACGTGAGGCCACTGTCCCTTCAGCACATATTCTCGAGCTTTACCAATTACAACATCATCTTCTTGTGCTTTCTTTAAATCTTCAGTGGAAATCTGTTTCACTGGGGAGGTGACTCGTTCCTGTTCTACATCAGCACATGCTGCAGCGATCACAGCTGGACACATCCAGGGCTCATGTTCCTGTGACTTTAGATGGAGTGTCTGCGTGATGGTTGTGATTACCTCTGGATTCACTTCCTGTGAGCAGCTGCGCATGTACTGTTCCATGTCAAGTGGCATTCGTGACAAGCCATCCGCATCACCATTGACTCGTCCTGGTCGGTACTTTACAGAGAACTGGAAATCTGCCAACTCAGCAATCCATCTGTGCGTCGTCGCGTTAAGCTTGGCTGTGGTCAGAACATAGGTTAAAGGGTTATTGTCTGTGTAGACTGTGAACGAGGGAGCATAATAGAGGTATTCACGAAATCTCTCACAGATTGCCCATTTCATAGCGAGGAACTCTAACTTTCCTGAATGCAGATGGTAATTCTTTTCAGGAGCAGTAAGTGTTCTTGAGCCATAACCAATGACCACCAGTTTGCCTTGTTGCCTCTGGTACAATACTGCTCCCAGTCCCTCCTGCGAAGCATCACAGTGCAGCACAAAAGGTTTCTCATAATCTGGGTAACCTAGTATTGGTGGACACAGCAGGTGATCGAGCAGCTTGCAGAGCACTGCTTGGTGTTGTTCTGTCCAGGTTACCGGTCGGCTCGAAGACAACTGTTCCGACTTCGGTCTTTTCCCTTTTGTCTTTCTCATTTTTGAACTTTGGACTTGGTTCTTGGGTGCTTTCTCAACGGACAACAGAGAATACAGAGGCTTGGCAATACAGGAAAAGTTTGGGATGTACTGCCGATAATAGGAGAGAAACCCCAACATTTTTCTTAAATCTCCCACAGTCTCTGGTTTGCGGTCTTTTAGGGCCTGCACTGGTGCAATCTCCACTGGATCCATGTAATAGCCGTCTTTGGATACAATCTTTCCCAAAAATTTCACCTTGTCTTTGAACACTTCACACTTCTTGGGTGTGAGCTTTACACCATGTGCTTGGTAGCGACGTAGCACCTCTCTCAAGTCACTCAGATGGTCTTCAAAAGTCTTACTGTGCACCAGATTATCATCCAAGTAGGGCTGGGAGGCTTCATCCCGGAGACCAGCCATGCACTCCTCCATACTGCGCTGGAACACTGCAGGAACTGAGGACAGGCCAAAGGGGATTCTCACCCACTCATACAGACCCCATGGTGTTATAAAAGCTGTGAGTGGTCTACTGCTCTCCTCCAGAAAACCCTGGTGATACGCCTTCCCTTGATCCAGTACAGAGAACCAGGCACTACCACTCAGACTGTTCAATGCATCCTGCACACGAGGGATGGGGTGGCGGTCTGGGATTGATTTTCGATTGAGCTCCCGATAGTCCACGCACAATCGCAAACTCCCATCCTTCTTGCGCACACAAACAATTGGTGAGGAGTAGGATGACCTGGACTTCTGAATCCATCCTTTATTTAACAAGTCCTCCAAATACTCCTTCACCTCTTTGTGAAGTGGTTTTGGTACTGAGGTGTAGGTGCGTCGTACTGGTGTTGTGTCACTTAACCTGATCTTTAACTGCAGTGACGGGATACATCCCACATCATTCTCATCTTTTGAAAATGCTCCACATTCTTCACGCAACATCTGTCTGACTTGTGCCTGTTTATCTGGGGTAAGGTGATCAACTGACACTGGAGGATCCCATTGTTCAGGTTTCTTGTGGTCTAACTGTCTGTGTGTCATCATCTGCTTCTGAAGTGTGGTAGCTGTACTGACCGTATTTCCAGGAGTGCTTGTTGTCTGGGCTTCATCCTCACTGACATTGGCAGGTTTGACCTGGGCTGGGTAGACAGCTCTCACCTGCTGCAGCTGACCCAACACTGTCCGAGGGGGAAGGATGATGTCACGGCGGCTGTCATTGATGACCGGGATGGCTACTTTAGACCAGTTTCCTTTTGAAAGACAGGTAACAGCTTCAGCAACATTTAAACCATCTGGCCACCGTGGAATCTGATCAGGGACAAACAGGACCTCTTGTTTAGCAGCGAGGGGACCTGTTCTTACATTACATTTCACCTCCTTGGTCTGTCCTGCTGGAACAATGGTCTTTGATCTGCCAACTTTCACCACACCTTCTTCTTCATTGTTGTCACTGCTCTGCATCAGGTGAATCAACACATTAGCTTTTTTACAGTCAATACTGAAAGCTTCTCTTACCACAGTTTTTGTAATCTCTGGGTGTTGCTCCGTTCCATCCATCACCAGTTGCTCAATCACATTATATCCAATGATTGGAGGTTCTGCTACCCCAGGCTCCTCTGACACAAGCACTGGCACCAGCATTTCTGACTGTTGGTTTTTACTTGAGCCCAGTTTGAATTTCAGTTCAACCCAGCCTATGAAGGGGATGGGTGTCTGATTTGCTGCATGTCCAACCAAAGTCTCATTTTCATCCAGAAATTCCTGTGTACTTCTCAAGCGGGTGTGTGGGAGACAAGATCTTCTCCAGCTTTCGTTGATGATGGTAACTTGTGAGCCTGTGTCCCACAGTGCTTGTGTTGGTACATCATCAAAAAAACAGTCAACTATGCACTTCTTCCCAATGAGAGCTTTCAGCTTGGCTTGGCGACGTAGGGAGAGATGGCTTGCATACATGGCGTCCACAGTTTGTTGTATTTTCCCATCTTCCTCCCGCTCAAGTTGCCGAATTCGATCACAGACAAGCTTGTGCACCTTTTCATCATTGTTCTTCTGAGTTTGGGTTATTAATTTTGGGGGTGCAACAGTGTTGACACTCGCATTTGCGTTGTTTTCTGTCTTGCCTGCAAACCTGTTCAGTCCCCTGCAACCCCTTGAGAAGTGTCCTGATTTCCCACACTTGAAACAATGCTCGCATTGATCCCCTGTGCCCTGCTCTTCACATTCCTTACAGCCTTTTCTACTTCTTGGTCTTAACTGGCGGTTCAACAGTGAAGGATTTGTTACACATTTTCTGATTTCTGCCATTTCTTCTCGTAACAGCCTCACTGCTTCATAAAGGTCTGAATCCTTTGGGCTTGGGGGAACTGGTGCTTTCCGCGCTTTAGACTTAACCGCCTCTGCTGACTGTTCCTGAATCTCAAACCTTGCTTCAGCAGAACCCAGTCCCTGACTTTTCATCTGCATTTCTGTGTGTAACTCAGTTACTTTTGGGACTTTATTGGTTATGTTTTTTCTTTGCTTGTTCTGTCTCTCTGTCTCAACACTTGCTGCTTCATTCATCTTCTCAATGAGTAGCTCATCTGTCACTCTCCGGTCATCAAGATAAGGTTTAAGCTGAAACTTGATATTGTCATTTAACAGTCCGGTACTGACTGACCTTAACAATTTCTTTTGAATCAATTCAGCACTGTACTGTTCATCTGAATCTACTCCTCTTGATGCCAGTAAAAGCCTCTCTTTCAACTCGATGGCTCGGAAAAGGAAGTTTTGAGGGGATTCACGGCTGTCTTGGGTTATGTTGACTAGTCTGTGGTATAAGTCAATCGAACTGTCTTCTTTGAAGTGCCCTTTTAAAATCGTCTTCAGCTGGGAAAGCGTCAGATCACTTTTAATCTCAAGCATGTCACGAAGACTCAACCCTGGCATGATTGACTTTACCACTGCTTCGATAACCTCATCTTCACTGTGTCCCTTACACAGACCTCGATCTATCTGGTGCATTAGGTTTGTGTATGACAGTTTGTCCTTCTGACCTCTCTCCCCAATCTGACCACAAATCTTGAAATCTCTCCGCAAGGTCACCTCTGGTAGTCTGTTCACAGCAGTAGACAGCATCTCTTGTGAAGTTGGTGCTCGGTTTGCCGACCCATGGTTCACTCTGTCATTCAGCCTCTTCACTTCGTCCTGTAGTGCTTGGCTACGAAGTTGAAGCTGTGCATACTTTTCCTCCAAACTTTGCGGGTCTGTGCCCTCATGGCTACCTGAGGGTGAGATCTCCTTTGGTTGTTCTCCATGAACTTCATCTGTGTTCTCATTAATTTGCTCAATGAATTGTAACAAACTCTTCAGATGATATACGGCAACATCTTCCTCTTCATCATTTATCACACGATCCACAGATTCAGTGATTAACCGAATTAACGCCCGTTTTGTAGCAACATTTCCAGGTGGGATCTTAGCTTTACCACAGACCTCTTTGAGCTGAGCCAGGTTCAGATGCCAAAGTCTTTGGGACAAGACCTCTGCCAACTCCTCCAAGTCCATTGTGTGTAACGTTGCTGCCCTCTAGTGGTCGCTTCTTGTCACGACGATCTCCAGCGACCCTCTCCTGGAACGCTGCCACGGCGAACGGTACGGGCCACCAATATTTGTTGCACACCCGTGCAGACATATTCAAAAATGTCCAGGCATGCAGGGAGGGGGTTCGAAATACGCTGTTTAATCACATCTGAAACATACAGAACATCTTTTTGAGCATCGCCATTCAAACACCACCAACAGCTACACTGAGCAACGTGTGTCCTAAATAGCACTTAATATTGCATTTTAACCATCTTTACATCTATTTTATACAGTTTCACACACTCACACACTTGGTCAGCACACACTTCAATATGTCGGCTGCCCGCGGCCATTCATTCTGAACCTTTCACACGAGCCGTACCATCGCGGGTCCATATTGTACACTTTACACAATTACTGTCGGATTCTGATGGCATCTTCTCTTACAGTCACACACATACATTCATCACTGTGCACTGTAAATCACTCAATTCCACCACTCACCTGAAACATACAGAACATCTTTTTGAGCATCGCCATTCAAACACCACCAACAGCTACACTGAGCAACGTGTGTCCTGAGGACCCCTGCTGGTGCTTTAGCTGCCCCAAAAAGTGTCTGTTCACTTAACCCGCTTAGTAACCAAACCCGTTTCTATGTGGTGCTATCACAAGTGCATACAAATCAAAATTTCACAATAAACCAAGTAAATATACAGAAACTCAAACAACAAAATATAAACAAAATATAGGGGTGTCAATCAAAATGGGGGGGGGGGGTCCACTGTTTCAAACAATCACTGCACTGCAGTGGCTCTCACACTCTGAACTGTACAACCACCAGTGTTACCATGCCGCTATCCACCACTGAAATCTGAGGGTTTCTAAGTGTATCCACGCAGCGCGCTAGCTGGTTAGCATTAGCACGCGGCTAGGCTAGATAGCTTTGCACCCAGCCATGTAGCATTGTGGTGTTGCATGTGGTTTGTGTAACATTTCTGCAGGAGGACAGGAGTCGTCCTCCTCTGGGCCCAGGGGTGGAGGAGAGAGATGTAGCGTCGTCAGGATGGAGCATCCACCTCCAGCCGGACTCTCCTGTGTTATGAAGCTCCAGCAGCTGGGAGGTGAGCAGCAGCTTTGTTCATGCTGTAGTTAATGCAGGAAACGATTCAGCATCTATACTGGTGTTCTATCAAGTAGAATTCTATCAAGTATCACATTGATACGTTCACCACTGCTGCTCCAGCTGGATCCAGGGCCCAGTGTGCAGTACTGTTGATGCAGAGCACTGAAATAAATCTATGCTGCTGTTTCTGCAGCTCCAGTTTGCTCTGTGAACTGTGGATGTTTATGCTGAACAGCTGTCTCTCGTCCAGTGTTACAGTGAACACAAACTAGTGAAGTAGCAAAAACTGCTGGACAAACGACAATAGATCATATTGAATCCATTACAGAAGTGCAGAGCAGTCAGCTGATCGGCCACACTCTGCATTTACACCCTGGGAATTACATCCAGCAATGTTACTGTCCAGGAATGTCTCCACCAGCTGCCACCACAGGGTCTGATGGGTGGATGCAGGGTGTGGGTGGTAGTGTTTTGCTGAACTGCTCTCTTTCCCCCTTTGCTTTTAAACCAGGAGGAGGCTGGAGCACCAACCAGACCTGACGGAGCCCTGAGAGAAATCCAGGCTTAAGGTGAGCTGGGAGCTGCATCGTGATGAACGGCATGTCCATCAGGAGGAGCAGCAGGAGGAGGAGGAGCGGCGTCTGAACCTGCAGTTCCTTGAAGGTGAAGCAGGGCAGTGAGGCTGAATCAGGCTGATTTGGCCTCTCAGCCACAGCAGAGCCAGGCCTTCAGATGTCCCTGCAGCGGGTCTCTCTGCTGGTCCAGACCCCGAGAACCCACAGGAGTAACTCAACAACTGGTGGTGTTGATGTCCTTTCCAATAAAAACAGTTTTCACACCCATATGTGTCTGAATTCACTGGTTCTTGCTCAACACAAGCACAGCAGTGTTTTTGCGTTTGGCATTTCTTTCTCAGTAGTGGTGCTGAATGGAGATGAAATAACACCATTTGTAAGGGATGTACATGGTGGTGTTTTGAATATTTTACATGGTGATTATCATGAACTTCAATCCAGACAATTCTGCACTGCGACACGTTACAGTAACAGGCTGCTTTATGGAAACACACTTCAGTCTGACTGCTGCTGAAGAGCCAAAGGTAAGGTGGAGCCAGTATCATCTACATGTAGGGAGAAGCCAGTACTGATTTAATATTACCCTGTTACAGCTTTAGACAACACTGTCACTAAATACAGCCTTATAAAACAATTCTCCTGTCATCAACCAACTCTTCTGAGCCGGCCTCATGTTGACAAGCATGTCGTCTCTGTACAATTCCTAAGACTGGTTTGAAACTAAACCTTTAACAGCAAACTGTTTGTCTGTCAGAAAAAAAAATTACGAATTTTACCCAGTTATGAGCAGATCTGTGCCTCATAAAGAACAGAATAGACTATTTATCTCAACATGAAGACATTTAGTTATGGAGGCTCGTAGAACAAACTGGTGCAAATAAATGAGGACATTTGCAAATAAAGAATAAGTCATCGAAATCAAAATGAAGAAAACATTGAAGTTGATATAAAACAGATCTAAAATATAACACTACTACTACTAAAATATAACTGGAGCTATAATAGCCTATATAGAAATATGTACAGATATGGACTTATTACATTTTGAAAATGTGATGATCAAGGGTTGGTTTGGTTTTTTTTTTTGTACGACCCACAAGTTTTCAGCACAGCGTTTTCAGCCACGGTGATTATAATTCGTGCAAATCGATATTTTAACCCTCTGAATTTCAGTCATTTCCTCTAGCAGAGGAGCTGGCAAGTGTCTTGGATCCATTGTTTTGGAGTCGCTGTGCTCTCTGCTGATTGGCTTCAGAAAAATAAACTTATTGGCTGTGTTTTTCAGAGGGCAGAGCTCATTAACATCTTATAAAACGCTGTAAAAGTCGCACGTCTTGCTGGTTTAAAACGCACGTTTTTTTACTGCATCTTAAGGACCCGAAGCATTGGATTAGTGGCGAATTGTGACTCTTTCCGGTTCAAAGGACGGACTAGTTCTTTCGTCCAATCAGCGACAACTGATGTCACCCACTACTTAACCTGAAGGGGCAGCATTGCGCTAAACAAGCGTCCAGCCTGCCGGAAATCATTAGAAGAAGACTGATGTCACCCGATTTCCGTTTTCTCTTTTGCCGTCGTGTTTTCTCTTTTGCTGTTGTGTTTTGCACCTCAGGGCCACCGTAGATTTTCAATAATAATTGTGTTAAAAAGAATTATGCGTTGTGAATCAAAATTTAATAATGTAAGTTTCTCATAAACAAATGTTTATTTGTCTTCTTTTTTGTTGTTGTTGTTGCTGCTTTTTGCCATCCAAAAAATTATCCGATCCGTGACTCTTGATCCCAGAACCGATCCGATCCGTGAGTTTAGTGATCCGTTGCACCACTATTCACAAGTGTAGTGTAATTTCACAAATATTCTTCTGCTATTTAAGGGAATAAACTGTAAAACTCAACTTTATAACTCTAAATAAAAGGGAAAATCACTTAAAATTACAGTACATACAAATTAATAGTAAAAATACTGTAATTTCACAAATATTTTCATTATTTATAGAAATAAACTGTAACATTACACTTTACAACTCTAAATAAAAGGGAAAAATCATTTAACATTATATACAAATTAAGTGTAAAAACATCGGAATTTCCCAAATATTTTTGTTATTTAAGGGAATAAACTGTAAAATTCAACTCTACAACTCCAAAAAAAATCGAAAAATCATTTAAAATTACATAGAAAATGTAGAAATTTCACAAAAATGTTTCTGTTAATTCAGGGTATAAACTATAAAATTTAACTTTACGACTCTAAGAAAAGGGAAAAATCATTTAAAATTATGTAGAAATTAATAGTTTTTTTTACGATGATTTGTTTTTTAATTGACTGTTTTCATTGAAAATACGTCAGTTACTGTAATTTCCTAAGTGGTAAGATTTATTAACATAATGTTAACATTTATTTTGAAAGGAAATCTGAAAAGACAGGGAAAGGGGGAAACTTGACAGGATGAATAATATACAAAGCAAGGAGTTGGACTTGAACATAGTATGGCCCATAAGCATGCCTCTGCTTATGGGCAGTCAGCTACCAAGTGAGCTCCAATTAAATGCTTTCAATAAAGGATTTCACTGATAGATATACAAATACTTGATTGCAGTTGATGCTTCACAAATAAAAGACACTGATGACTGGATGTTCTTGAGTCACACGTGGCATACCAACCCTGTCTCTACAAAATTACGTTCTGAGAAAACTAAACTGCATTCTCAAATACGTTTCAGAGGAACCTATTCTGTCCCTTGCTATGTTCATCCTTTCATTTCCTTTATTTGTTTCGGAGGGACACTACGCATTAATAAACATTATATATAAAAAATAAATGTAAATGCACCCGAGTTAGCCAAAAGGCTAGTTTGCATCGGCTGTCCCCCCTGCCAGAACTAAAAGGCCAGTGCCTGGTTGATTGATGATTGATTGATAGATACTTTATTAATCCCCACTTGGGGAAATTCAGGGTCATGCAGTAGCAACACATAAAACAGGAGAATAATAATAAATAGCATTAAAAGCAACAGATTAAAAAAAAAAAAAGAATCCCGTGTATAAACCCCCGCACATTAATGTTACATTAGCAGTGCTCATTATAAAATGGAATGGCAGCAGGAATGAATGATCTCCTAAAGCGCTCCGTCCTACAGCACTGAGAGGAGACGGTCTGATCTGTGGCTCCTCTGAGCAGACAGAGTCTCATGTAGAGGCTGCCTGGTGTTACTGAGGATGGACATTAACTTCCTCCCCATGCACCTCTCCACCACCGCCCCCACAGAGTCCAGTGACCCCCCAACCACTGAACCAGCCCTCCTCACCAGTTTATCCAACTTGTTACTGTTTTTGACAGAGATGTTGTTGCCCCAGCAGACAGCGCCATGAAACAGAACAGCAGCCACAACAGAAGGATAAAACATAGACAACATTTGGTTCCACACATCAAAGGACTTCAGCCTCCTGAGGAAACAGAGCTGCTCTGACTCTTTTTATAGAGGCTCTCAGTGTTGATGTTCCAGTCCAAATTGTTATCGAGGTGTACACCCAGATATTTGTATGTGTGCACACATTCAATGTCCTGTCCATGAATGCTGACTGGCTGGAGAGAGTTCTTTTTCTTGCCAAAGTTGATGATCATTTCTTTGGTCTTGCTTGGATTCAGAATGAGTGAGTTGTCAGTGCTCCAGTTACAAAAAGCTGTAACCAAGTCCCTGTACTCCCCTTCCTGGTTGTTCTTAACACAAGCCACAATAGCGGTGTCATCTGAGTACTTCTGAATGTGACCGGTGTCAGAGTGGAACTGGAAGTCAGAAGTGTACACAGTATAAAGAAAAGGAGCGAGCACGGTTCCTTGTGGAGCACCAACATTACTCACTACAGAATCTGAGGTGATGCTGCCCAACCTCACGTACTGGGACCGGCCCGTCAGGAAGCTGTGGATCCATGTTATGAAGGATGGGACCAAACCCAACCCCTCCAGCTTTTGTTTGAGAACGTCTGGTAGGATAGTGTCAAATGAGCTTGAAAAATCAAAGAACATAATCCTCACATATCCACCAGGTTCATCCAGGAAGGAGTAGGTCCGGTGCAGCATGTACAGGATGGCATCCTCCACTCCCAGCGCCTCCTGGTAGGCAAACTGGAGTGGGTCAAGTGCATGTTGCACCAGTGGTCTGAGGAGATGCAGGACAAGACGCTCTAATGTCTTCATAATGTGTGAGGTCAAAGCCACAGGTCTGAAGTTTTTTATCTCAGTTGCACGCGCTTGTTTTGGCACAGGAATGAGACCAGATGTTTTCCACAGAGCAGGGACTCTGCCTGACTGAAGACTACAGTTGTAAAGTGTCTGAAGGGTAATGCCAGCTGCTCTGCACAGTCCTTTAATAGACGTGGGCTCACTCCATCTGGTCCTGGGCCCTTCCGAGGATTTAACTTCCTCAGCTCTGTTCTCACCTCATCCACTGTCAGAGATGGAGGTGGTGGTGAAACAGGAGGAACTGAGAGGAAGCAGTGGTCAGATGAGGATGAAGGTGATGGTGGAGGAGGGGCAGGGACAGGGGTGGAAGAAGGTGATGCGTTAAACCTGTTGTAAAACAGGTTGGTGGGGAAGAGATAAAACTTATAAACACTATACAAATGCAAAGTGCAAAATATCATACAGATCAACGATAAAGATACAGAATATACATAAAATAAACAGCTATAAGCATAGTATCATACTATGTGACCCAAACTCATGCTCATTCTCGCTAAAAACATATAAATAATTTACTCATTAGTACATAAAATTTTTAAAAGAACATATATTCATTCGGTAACAGTCATACTCAATGCTCAAGATCAGAGAAAAGGAAGACCAGCGGCTGTAGAATTCAATGTTCACAACTTTGACTATCCATTAGCCAATTCTTGAGTTTGTTTTTAAAGGAGATGTATGAGCTGGATTCTCTGATGCTTTGTGGGATCTTATTCCACTCTTGAGCTGTCTTATAGGAGAACACAGACTGTCCAAATGAACTCCACAGGAGAGGAATTTTGCAGTCACCTCTGACTCCTCCAGTTCCAGTTGTTGGGGATCGAAAATGTATTAAGTCTCAAAGCGGAGGCGGTGCGGAGCGCTGACGTATCCGAAACATTAGACAACAGTTTTTAAAGATAATGAGATTTTCCCAACTTAACAGTCTGTATTTTATTAATATAGCACAGTGATGGTATGCTCTAGGTTTTTTATCCAAGACTTTGAGAGCTTGTTTATATAGAGACATGACCGGCTTTAAGGTAGCCCTGTTAGCAGTGAACCAAGTGGATAAGCAGTAGTTTATATGGGATAAAATAAGAGAAAACATGGACATTTTTGCAGCTTTGGTAGTCATGTGATTTCTAAGATGACGAAAATTTGCCAAAGCAGACCTTACATTTCTACAGATCTTGGAGACATGATTTTTAAATGTGAGATTACAGTCAATCATGATGCCTAAGTATTTGTATTCCTTCACTATTTGTATTCTCTGTCCAGCAAATAACACTTCAGGTTCTTCGTATACTTTTTTTTTTTTTAATCGAAGAATATAGCAACTGTTTTAGTAGTGTTAAGTTGTAGGCAGCAGTTGTTCAGCCACTCACGGTGACCATGGTGTTTAGAAGTAGTGTAGCAGCTTCTCTGTGGTTTTTACCATTTACAAAAATGACTGTGTCGTCCACATACATGAGTTCTTCACAGCCCTGGCCCGCGGACGGCAGGTCATTGATGTAAAGACTAATGAGAATTGGGCCGAAGACTGATCCCTGTGGAACACCAGACATAAGGTTTTTATAGCTGGACATTGAGTTATGGATTTTCACACACTGAGTTCGATTGGAGAGATATGATTTCACTCAAAATGTTGATGAATCCACTCATAGTCACAAGCACACCCTGGATCTGGTCTTAACATATGGGATAGAGGTCAATGACCTAAATGTTCTCCCTCAGAACCCCATACTCTCAGACCATTTCTTAATTACTTTTCAGGTTTTGATTGAAGACTACTCTGCTCAAAAAGATCAAATTCAGCTGATACGGACATTATCTGAAAAATCTGTGGCTCGGTACAAAGAATTGATCCAGCCTGCATTTGCTGCATTATCTTGTGAACTCACAGAAATGAGCTTATTGACCAGTGGTGATAATAGTGATCAGTTTGTTGACAGTGCTATGCACTCACTAAAATCTGCCCTTGACGTAGTGGCCCCGTTGCAGCTGAAAACCAATCGACCCAGGCGCGTTGCTCCATGGTTTAATTCTGAAACCCGTGTTCTCAAACAAAAAACTCGGCAATTAGAAAGACTGTGGCGTAAATCTAAATCGGAACAATCTCTGAAGGCTTGGAAATGTAGCTTGCTAAGCTATCAACAAACTCTTTTTAAAGCCAAGACATTATATTACTCTTGTTTAATAGAAATAAACAAAAATAACCCTCGGTTTCTATTCAACACTGTAGCCAGACTGACAAACAGTCATACTGTAGTGGAACCAGTAATCCCAGAATCTTTAAGCTGCCAAGACTTTCTTAAATTCTTTAATGATAAAATCATAACCATCAGAGGTAAAATCAGTGAAGCGCTTTCCTCAGATCAAGCTCAGGGAATCCAGCCACTGCCTCCACCTGAAATACCTGAAATACTAGATAGTTTCTCATCAGTAAATGGGGCTGAGATTACTTCGATTGTAATGTCTTCTAAAACCTCAGCCTGTCTCCTTGATCCAATTCCAACTAAGCTTTTCAAAGATATTCTTCCAGTTATCTTAAAAAGGATCATAACTATAATAAATACCTCTCTAGAAAATGGCTATGTGCCACAGTCATTTAAATTCGCAGTAATCAAACCACTGCTGAAAAAAACCTAATCTTGATCCTGATATTCTAGCTAACTACAGACCGATATCAAATCTGCCTTTTATTTCAAAAGTCCAGGAAAAAGTCGTGGTTAAACAGCTTTACCGCCACCTACAGGACAATAGTTTATTTGAGAAATTTCAGTCAGGATATAGAGCTTATCACAGCACTGAGACTGCGTTAGTTAAAGTCACTTATGACTTGCTATTGGCGGCTGACGCAGGTCTAGTCTCAGTCCTGGTTCTCTTAGGCTACGTTCACACTGCAGGGCTTAATGCTCAATTCGGATTTTTTGTGAAATCCGATTTTTTTGCGAGTTCGTTCGCATTTACAATAAAATGCGACTTGTATGTGATCTCCCGTCTGAACGGAATACCACCCAGAAGTGTCCCGCATGCGCAGAAGAGGAAATAATGACGTCACGCAGCAGCGCTTCAGTGTTTGCGGAACTCACAAACAACATATAGAATCTACAGCTTTTCAAGCGTCAATGATTTATTTCAGAACTGATCAAACACGCATTCTTACAATTAAACATTGAGCAACATTTGAGCGCAGCGCTTCTAATCAGCCGCGCCGACCTCGTTCTGTGTCAGTGCGCGTGTGCGCGCGACAGAGAGAGAGAGAGCGCATGTTGATATTATTATTTTTCCTCCCCGTTGTCCTGGCGCTGCAGAATTTAGCGAATGAGAAGGAAGAGAGCCAGGTTTTTGGCCATGACGTTTTGTGGGGCAGCGGCAGCAACAGAGAAACGCAGCCAGGAGAGGTGGGACAGTGATGTGAGAGGAGTTCAATAATTACAGAGTTCAATAATAATTTTCGGATGACAATAACCCCCTTAATGTACGTCTGCGAGCGCCTTTTTTTAACTCTCACGTAAGACACACGTCTTCGGCGCCCCACATCGTGACGTGCAGGTCGGATAAATGCGACCTGGCCGTTCAGACTGAAGTCGCATGGCAAAAGATCAGATACGTATCGGATTTAGGACCACATATCCAAGTGGCCTGGGTCGCATTTGAAAAAATCGGATCTGTGTCGTTCAGACTGTCAGGAAAAGATCCGATACAGGTCGCATAGGGGCAAAAAAATCGGATATGGGCCACTTCAGCCTGCAGTGTGAACGTAGCCTTAGACCTCAGTGCAGCTTTTGATACAATTGACCACAATATTCTCCTGCAGAGGTTAGAATGTGAGGTTGTCATCAGAGGAAAAGCCCTCTGCTGGTTCAAATCCTATTTATCTATAGGTACCAATTTGTTCACGTTAACCAACAGTCCTCACCGTGCTCCCAGGTCAGTTATGGGGTTCCTCAAGGGTCAATTTTATTTCTGTTATATATGCTTCCTTTAGGGAACATAATTAGAAGTCACGATATCAATTTTCACTGCTATGCAGATGACACACAACTGTACTTATCTATGAAACCTGATCAAACTAATCAATAGACAGACTCAGTGACTGTATCAGAGAAATTAAATCCTGGATGACAACGAACTATCTCCGTCTGAATCCTGGCAAAACAGAGGTCATTATACTAGGCCCCCATAAACTGAGAGAGTGTCTATCTGAACAGATTATCACCTTAGATAACGTCAGTGTATCCTCCTCCTCGACTGTCAGGAACCTCAGGGTCTTATTTGATCAGGATATCTCCTTTAAAGCACACATCAACCTGGCTTGTAAAACAGCATATTTCCACTTGCGCAACATAGCTAAAATAAGAAACATTCTACCTAGAAGCGATGCAGAAAAACTCATCCATGCATTTGTTTCTACTAGACTGGACTACTGCAACTCCCTTCTCGCAGCCTGCCCAAAAAGTGTATTAAAAAACTTTCAGTTGGTTCAAAATGCGGCCGCCAGATTATTAACTGGAACTAGAAGACGTGAACACATTACTCCCGTTCTAAAATCTCTTCACTGGCTTCCAGTCGAGTTTAGAGTTAGATTTAAAATCCTTCTCCTCACTTACAAAATCCTAAATGGGATGGCTCCGACCTATCTCCAAGATGCTTTAACGCCGTATCAACCAATCAGAGCACTGCGCTCTCAAAATGCAGGGTTACTGGTGACTCCTGGAGTCTCTAAATGGACACTAGGTGGAAGAGCCTTTAGCTATCAGGCACCGTTTTTATGGAACCAGCTTCCAAGTGGTGTCAAAGAGGCAGACACAGTCTCCACATTTAAGGTTAGGCTCAAGACGTTTCTCTTCGATGCAGCCGATGATCCGGTCAGCTAGGGATTCTATACTGAACTAAACTTAACTAAAAACTAAACTAAACTTAACTAAACTTAACTAAACTAAACTAAACTAAATGAAACTAAACCAAACTAAACCAAACTTAACCAAACTAAATTAAACAAAACTAAACTATACTAACTAAATACTAGTTTAAATACTAAACTATCCACAAAGCTGCCCTAGGAGCTAGAATGCTGTGGGAAGTACGGTGCACTGAGCCCTGTCCTCTAATGTCTGAATGTTCTTCCCTTTAGTCCATTCATTGCTTTTCACCTGCTGTCCCCCCCTTCGAGGGGGAGTCTTCTCCAGTTTCAGTTGCTGACTCCACTATTACGAGGGCCTACGAACAAGCTCCAGCCGGACGAGGAGGACACTCTTGTCGGTGCTGTAAATGGTAAATGGACTACACTTGTATAGCGCTTTTTACCCTGCATGACAGAGCCCAAAGCGCTTCACACTGCAATATCACATCACCCTTTCATACCAGACTGGTTGGTGGTAAGCTACTACTGTAGCCACAGCTGCCCTGGGGCAGACTGACGGAAGCAAGGCTGCCAATCTGCGCCATCGGCCCCTCCCACCACCACCAACCATTCACTCTCACAACTTTCATACTAGGCAAGGTGGGTGAAGTGTCTTGCCCAAGGACACAATGCCAGTTTTACGCCTGCGGGAGCAGGGATCGAACCGACAACCTTCTGGTTATAAGACTCCGGTTATAAGCTCTACCAACTGAGCTACTGTGCCCGCGGACTGGCTTTGGTTCTACTTCTGGGATCCGTCGTTCCTGTGCTGGACCGTCCAACGGACTGTCCTCAACATAGTCCCAGGCTTTACTTCTTATTGTCTCATGCTAGCTGTTGCCAAAGCTGTCCATCCCTGGGAGAGGGATCCCTCCATACTGTGGTTCTCCCCAAGATTTCTTCTTTTCCCACTGGGTTTTTGGAGTTTTTTCTTGCCGGATGTGAGGGTCTAAGGTGGTGGTTGCTTCGTTTTGTCTCGTTACTGAATTTGACATATTAATATTATGCTTATTCTCTGTTTTTATTTTTACCAATCAATGTAACATCTTGAAGCCTCTGAGGCAGCTGTTGTTGTGATACTGGGCTATACAAAAATAAAATTGATTAAAATTGAATTGATTTAAACCAAGTGGATGTGGATATAGAGAAATTGAATTGACTTAATTTAGCCAGTAAGACATTATGATTGACTGTATCAAACACTTTCTTAAGATCAAGAAAGACAGCGCCAACTACACCACCTCAGTCGATCAAGGATTTGACCCTCTCGGTGAAGTAGACACTTGCAGTTTCTGTAGAGTGATTGGCCCTAAAGCCATGCTACATTGGATGTAATAATTGATAAGTATTAAGATAAGAGTTTAGTTGTTTTGCCACCAGTTTTTCAATTACTTTGGATATAACAGGAATATACTTATGGGCCTATAATTTGATACCAGTTCAGGGTTGCCACTTTTGAGGATGGGAACAATAGCAGCTCATTTCCATTGTTCTGGGAAATAAAGGGTGAAAATACACTGGTGACACTCTGCACTGTTAAAAGAAGCTTTTGCTTGCTGATGTGTCCTGCTGGAATGCGGTGCCTGCACGAACCTGGTACAGGTCATTATGACCCCTGCCCAGGCCGCTTATTAAGGATTTGTTTTGCTTAATACTGCTCTTCAGAAGATTCTTAGAAACTGATGTAATAGTGACCACACCTTAGAAAAGGTATAAAACAGTGATGGATGAGAACCGCTTTGGCTTTTCACTTACAGACTTTGAACTGTGTGAATTTGCTCCCTGATTGCGCATCTTGTAATAAAAGACATCCTTTCTGCTGGACTTTGGCTCCGACTGATTTCATCCTCTCCCAGACAGAGAAAAACCCCTCAGAAACCACCCTGACTCTCAGAAAATGAAATGTTTGCAATGTGAGTTATCTGTTTCTTCACCAGAGGGCACAAGTCCTTGATCATAGCAGAGTCCATTTCATACACATCTCTAGATTTTTTTGTTTTAAGCCAGTCAATTACTTTTTGCACTTGTGATTCTGTCACCTTTTCAAGGTTGAAGCTATTTTGCTCTGAGTTTGGAGCAGTGATGTTGTAAATGTAAGGATTTGTAAAGCTGCTGGCAATGCCCGCTACAGAATCAATAAAGTACTCATTAAAAGATTCAGCCACCACAAGCGGTTTACTTATTATGTTACCATCAATCCTTAATTCGATCTGTTGTCTTACATTATTTTGTCCAATAAGTTTCTTAATTTCTTGCCATATGATTTTGGGATTTTCTTTAGAATTCTCTATTATTTCCAGAAAGTAATTTGCCTTAGCTTTCCTAATGTCTCTGGTTGTTTGATTTCTTAGTGATGTGAATTTGAGCCTATCCGTTGTCAGCTTCGATTTCAATGCCGTTTTTAGAGCCCGATCTCGTTCCTTCACATTTTGACATAAACTGTGGTTTATCCATGGGAGAGAAGCCTTTTTATATTTACTTCTAAATTTCTTTGAAAAGTCCCTGATTGTTTTATTTAGTCTTTCTATAAGGCACTCGCTAGTGTATTCCAAATTGTCAGATACCAGCAGATCATCCCAGTTAATATCTTTTACTGCATTTTTAAAATCTTCCCTTTTTCGTACATTCTAGATTAAATTTTGCATTAGAGCTCCTTCTTTGTATTTTCCGAGTCATTAAAATCATATTGTGGTCAGATAGCCCTGTTAAAAGATTGTAAGAGTTTCAGGTTTATTGCTAAAGAGAAGGTCTATCTGGGTTGAGGAAGAATTGGTGAGTCTAGTGGGTCCATCAATTATTTGTTTTAAATTAAAGCTATCGGTCACCTGTTTCAGTTGTTTCCTTGTGGATCTGTTTAACCAATTAACGTTTAGATCACCCATTACCAGGACTTCTCTGTTAAAATTACATTGAAGTAATATTTCTCTAAACTTCTCATAAAAGCTACCATTTGCAGAAAGATGATAAATCACTATAAGGGTAAGTGACATTGAAGATGATAGTACTAGATTTAAACCAAGGTATTCCAGTTCTCAGTTTGCAAACTTAATTTCATTACAGCAGATTGTGTCCTTTACATAGCAGAGAAGCCCACCACATCTCCCATGTTTTCTATCATTTCTATAAATGTTAAAGCCAGGTACATTCAAACCAGCTGTTGGTGAGTTTTCATTTAACCAGGTTTCAGACATTCCAAAGAAGTCCAGATTAGAATCATGCAGTAGATGTTGTACTTGCTCACATTGAGAGAGGATACTTCTAATGTTTATATGTCTGCCTAGAAGTCCTTTGGGTTTGCTACGAGGATTCCAAACTAACCGAGAATTATTTACTGTATTAAAAACCTTCCTTTTCAGGTGCTTGGATATTGCTTTATTAATGCAATATGTCTTTACTTGCATTTGTTTGTTTGGGACAGTCCCAGTCCCAGAGAATCCCATCAGGTTGGCTGTCCTGGTCGAGAGTGGTGGTGTCGGCTTGTGACCCATCGTAGAATACTGTGCCCCTGTATCGACCATAAACGACAAAACATCCAGTCCAACCCGCATGCGGACCATTGGTTCTGCCAGTGCCGCAGATCCAGGTTCCTCTAGGCACCCCTAGTTGGCCTGTCCTGATGGAGGAGGCATCAGAGACAACAGGTGTGGGTTAGGAAGTGCCTGTTGTCCTTCTCTGGGTGGCTGCTGCTGCTGCTGCTGCTGCTGCTGCTGCTGTTGTCGCCTGAGTGGGCACTCTCTAGCCCAATGTCCAAGCTGTCCACAGCGGCGACACTCATCTTCTCTGATGCCGTTCCTCCCAGGCTGTCTCTGCTGACCACCTCTTCCTCCCCGTGGGTGATTGCTCCTACTCCAACCGCCCCCATATCCCCATCCACTCTGCCTGTTCTGCCATCTTGATGCTTGGTACTGGTACGTATCTGGAATGGGTACAGATTGCGGTATCATTTGTGGTTGAGGCTGCTGCATCATCTGTGCAGCTTTCTTGGGTGCTGATGCTGCCCGTTTCAATCCCTCCAGCTGCATTGAAAGCAGTTGGTCCTGCTTTTCTTTCTTAATCTCCTCTTCCTGGTCCAGTTTCTGTTTATACTTCATCAGGAAGAAGTTAAGTGCCTTATTCCACGTACCCTGATCTGTGTCTACTGATACAGGATTTTCGTCCATCTGTTGCTGCACTTTGAGTGGGCATCCTTTTATCACTGCTTTTCTGTACAGGTACAGCTGCATTTCAGTCTCAGTCGGGGGAGAGACCCATCATGTCCACCCACAGTGTGAGTGTGCGTTGTAGATAGGAGTGTGGTTCTTCACCGTCATATTTAAACTTGACATGTTCCATCATGCCCACTTTAACTGGAAACATTAGGTAACCCTAAGCAAGACGGCGGAGATTCCGAATCCTGCCTACAGCACCTTTAATGTTATAACACATAAATGCAGACAGAGTGATCGATTTAATGATTGCTTGATTTGAAAGAATCTTGTTTCAGCAAATGTGTGTATGAAGATGAATACACACATCTGATTCAAAATAAATGTTGTTTTTAAAATCAAACAGAACTTGTTACATAATAAACAGACACGTATTTGTAGACAAATATAATTAGTTTAAGAGAAAAAAACTCGCTCTGTTTAAAAAAAAAAAAATCAGTCCATGACGTGCTTCCGGGTCAGAGTTCAGAGTCCTTAGCAACAGCCTCACAACCAGCCGGACGGCATTTTAGAAGACAAAACAGACAGATTGCGCGTTGAAATAAAAAACTACAGATCACATCCATAAACCGAGTGGAAAATATGAAGATAAAATGTACATTTATTGCTTGAGAAGCATTGTGTAAATTATTATTTTTTTTATTTTTTTATTTATGTTTTTTTTTCCCTTGTCCTGTTCGGCAGCTGGGGCGTGCAATATTGTATGATTGTAGCCTTTTACTATCCGAACAGATTTTAATGTTAGCAGCAGGACGAGACTGAGTCTCCTCCTGCTGCTGCCTTTATTTAAAGCTGGCATCCGGCATGGCTGCCGGACAGGACCGGGACGGAAACGCTCAGAGAGCAGGGACAGAAAGAGAGAAAGATAAAGAGAGGGAGAACGGGGGGGGGGGGGGGGGGGGGGGGGGCACAACCTATGTACAAAGTCACAATACAAAACAGTGTTGTCGACGCACCACACGCAACCTAGAAACAATCCCAAACCCCCAATCCAGACAACACCAAAACAGAGCCGACAACCAACACAGAAAATTACAGAACCATATATACATTTTTTTTTCTTTTTTTCCGAACCATATTAGTGAACAGACCAGGCCACAGAAATAAAAGGAGGTGTAGGGGAGGAAGGAAATGCAAGGACACCACAAACCGTTTTTTTTTTTTTTTTTTTTTTTGAATATAGCTAGTTGTAACTCGTAGTAAACTCGGGGCGTGCATCAAGAGAGGTCTGCTACAGATCACCATTATTCTAACGACCACAAGAAGACAAGGTAACCGAGTATGTGAAGAGTGATTAAAGATCAACGTAATCATGTGAATATGATGGTGACAGTGATGGTGATAGTGATCATGCATATATGACCTCTGACCTCTGAGAAGGCCAGAAGCAGGCCAGAGAGGCCCCTCAGAGCCCAGACAGCCGGCGGACATCACAGAGCCCGGATCCAAGCCGCCCCCCCAGGCAGACGCCCCCGCTCCGGTCCAGAAACGGGGCAGAGGAAAGCCCCGGCCGGGGACCCCGGCAGTCCCGGGGCCCGGGCCCCGCGGAGCCACGACCGGCAGGAGCCGGTCCACCCCGGGCGCCGGACGCCCAGGGCGGGCAGGACCGAGAGCCCAAGGCCCAAGAGCCCAGGAGCCGACCCCCCACCCAGGCGGAGGGCCATGACCCCCCCGGGAGAACCAGCCCACACGGGCGGCTACCCACCCCAGGCCAGTACACCCCCCAGCGCTCCGGCCATGCACCCCGAGATCCAGGGCATCACCCCCTCCCCCCCCCCCACCCCACGACCCCCACCCGGAACCCACCCCCCCATCCACCGCCCGGCCCACCCCTCCCACCCCCTGTCCTCTCCCGCCTCACTCCCCCCCGCCCCAACCCAACACTCATACCCACTCACTCATACTGACACACACACATGCACACACACAACCACTCATCCCTAAAACAAACGCACACACACACACACTCACATTCCAACACACTCACACACTCTCACGCACACGCTAACAAGCACACACACACACACACACACACAGACACAGACACAGACACACACACACACACACACACACACACACACACACACACACACACACACACACAGTCCATCCTACCCCAAACACACCCACATTCCCGCGTCATCCAACTGTCACATCCTGTGGGAGACACCCCCGGAAGGCAAGGGAACACCGAACCCCACATCCAGGAGCCCCCGCCACCCACAACTGCCGCCCCCACCCCCCCACCCCACCGCCGCAGACAGATATGCACCCCCCGGGGCCAGCAGCCCCCCAAACCACAGCCGCTCCGAACCCCCGGCCTGTGGGGAAAACAACAGCCCCCCCAGCCCCACCCCCCACCAGAAGGAATCCGGAAACGGGGGCGCAGAAGACCCCATTGCCCTCCCTCCCCCCCCCCCCCCCCTCCGTCTCGTGAGTGTTGATGGAGTATATGTTGTTTGCGATTAAAATTTGAGGGTCAGTAACCACACCGTGCCACGAGTGAGGCCAAACGAGCAGTCTCATCCACCTGAACAGCCCCACCCCCGACACGGCGCGCCAAGACCCCCCGACGTGTGTGTTTGTATGTATTTGGTCGTGTTAGATGACTAAGTGCAATTAAGACTGAGAGGCGAGCCACTGAAGCGTGCAGTGATTGGGGCCACTTAGATGGCCCCCTCCACCACACCCTACCTGATAAGCCCGCCTCCCAAAGCCCTACGTGTGTGTGCATGAGAGCGGGGGGAGAGGGGGGGTCCGGGGATGCCGCAGCACCCCCGTCACCCAGGAGCCCCCCGATGAAGGACAGGGCCAGGAGCGCCCCCCCCCCCCCCCCCCCCCCCCCCCCCCCCCCAGGACCAGGGCGGACAGCGACCATAGCCAGAGAGCCACCGACCCAAGAAGCACACACCCATCATGCATCAGGAGGAGTGAAGATGAGGACAGACAGGGGGCAGCAGAAGGACCCAGACCCAGGGCCCACCGCCCCCAGGCCCACCGGGGCCACCCCCCACAGGACACCGCACTCTCTCATACATAGCTCCAATCGCCCACACATATACACCCACACGTACAGACATACATACATACTTACAGATACACACCCTCACACACATACATACCCCGCTCACAGATACATACCCATACACACTTACACATACATAGTCACACACATGCACATACATATCCAGATACACACCCACACACTCACATACACCTACATAAATACCCACACATACAAAAACATATATACATACTCACACATACACACCCACACACATATACACATACACGTACACGCACCTTCCCCAACACCCTAACCCCTAAATTCCACATCCTCCGGTCCGCTCCGTCTGCGCTCAGCTCAGCTCCGGTCCGACCGCCGCAGCAAATACGTTGCTATTTTAATGACTGTAGCTGATTTCATAGCCTCCGTTCTGCTCCGGTCCGCTCCGCTCCGCTGCGCTCCGCTCCGTCAGTCCAAAATAGAGCCGAGGTCTATTTTTCTCTCCGGTCCGGTCCGTCAGGTCTCCGTACACATAAATTTCCACAGTTCAGATGCACCAAACAGGAAAGAGAACTCCAACAACCTCCGGTTTTATACAAAATAAAATCATTTTGTCTTTATTAAAAACTTTAAACTGTTAAAAGACGTTTTTTTTCCGTCACATTAATTGTCGGATATATCACGAATAGACGTACCATACTGATTAAAATATACACTTTAAAAAGCGGGCAAACAAAAATTAAAGCACACTATCAAATTTTATTTGACAAACTTCTGTTTTGCCTGTAATCAAGCGATAGTCGAACGTTTCTGAATGTTCACACAGCTGCATATACGGCCCATTTGCAGGCTATTGTCCATAAATTTCGTGTTTTCTACAAAATACTTAGCCTATTCAGGACCGTGTATGCATTTTATTCTGAAAGGCCCGAATGTCAACATCCTGTTGCACGAAATTCAGCGTGTTGAAGCACAACAACCAGCATGAAGAGACGCTGATTTTGGAAGTGGAGAATCATAAAATTTTATATGACCCCATCATCCTTTCTACAGGATGTACAGAGAAAGATGCCAGTGTGGCCCAGAATGCTCAGCTTTTGGAGGTCGATGCGAAATAGCGCATGCGCTGCTCTGCTTCTCCGGCCGGGCGGAACAGAGACGCAGCGGAGCAAAGCGCTCTGTGGGTTTTGAACAGACGGAGCGGTCCGGAGCGCAGCGGTCCGGAGCTGAGCGGAGCAGAGACGCACGCAGTGGAATTAAGCAGTAACCCCCACAGCCCACCACCCCCCTATCTACCCCCCCATCCACCCCGCCCCGTCCCCCACCACCCACCCACCTCCCCCGCCACCCCCCACCCATCCACCCCACCCCCACAACCACCCACCCCGATGCCCTGGATTCCGGGGCAGCAACCAGACACCAGGGCGCGCACCGACCCAGGCCGCGGCAGCACGCCCGAGCCGACCGGCCCCCCCAGCCAGGCCGACCCCCTCACCCTCACGGAAGGAGAGAGCCCCCAGGCACCAGGGCCCAGGGCCCCCAGCCACACCCGCCCCAGGACACCCCGGCCGCCCGGACATGAACCGGCACCCGCCGACCCCGGCCCCCCGGGGCCCCCGCCCCACCGCCGCCAGACAGCCCCAACAACCGGCGGCCCCCCCACCCCCAATCCAAACCAAACACGAAGACAGCCCCCAGCGAAGCAGCCCAGATCCCAACCCCAAGACAGTGCCAACCACCCGCAGCCATCAGGCCCCCCCCACCAACAACCGACCCTCAAAGAGGAGAGGCCCTCATCTTCCCCTTACATTAAGTGATGGAGCTGATCACAGGGGACCAGAGGGAACCAGATTCAGCTGATTGATCCTCTGAACAGACAGACATCGTCTCCAAGCTGATATGATCTAATAGAAGATTCTTAAACTGCCTGTTACTAAGATTATTTCTGGATTTCCAATTTACAAGGATAGTTTTCTTTGCGATGCGCAAGATGGTGAGAACCATGTAGACAGAGTTTATCGACATGTTAATTTCACCCAGATCACCTAAAAGGCACAGTGTGGGAGTTGCAGGGATATTGCATGTGAACCATGTTGACAGGTCTTCACACACCTGAAGCCAGAACCTCTGCACTGGTGTGCAGCACCACAAGGCATGGAGGTAGCTGTCATCATGTTATCATTGCAGTGTGAACAGATATCAGATTGTGATAGACCCATCTGGAACATCCTTTGTCCTGTGTAATGAATTCTATGCAGAATTTTGAATTGTATTAGTTGTATATTTGAATTCTTTGTCATTTTGAAAGTATTTAAACATATTTGTGACCACGCATTTTGGTCAAAGTTGTTAGATAAGTCAGCCTCCCATTTTAAGGTCGGAAGAAAGATTTTATCTTCCACCTTTGATAATATTTTATATATCTTTGATAGCAACTTTGGGGAACTGAGGTTTAAGAATTCTTCGACCCCGAGAGGTAGCTGTCCCTGCAGTTGATTAAAGGTATACTTTTTACCTATGATAGATTTAAGTTGATGATATTCTAAAAATGCTGTGCTGCTGATTCCATATTGTGAGATGAGAGTATTGAATGATAGAAAGTTGCCATTTTCAATGATATGTTCAAGCTGGCTGATTCCTTTATTTCTTCACTGAGTGAAGTTTATCATCTTTTTGTTTTGCAGGATGTCCGGGTTGTTCCAGATGGGTGTGAGTTTACACGGGATCAGTGAAGATTTGGTTAGCTTTAGAAAGTCCCACCAAGCCATTAAAGAGGAACTGATGTTAACACTTTTAAAACACCGATGGGATTTGATGGTGGGACTGATGAATGGCAGGTCAGAGATGACTAGATCCTCACATAATGCTTGCTCTACATCCAGCCATGGCTCATCTAAATTGTTTGGTTTAAGCCATTTGGAGATATATTGCAGCTTGCTGGCTATGAAGTAATTACTAAAGTTAGGCAAGTCCAGTCCACCTCTATCTTTAGTCTGTTGTAACGTCTTTAAACTGATACGTGATGGTTTATTTTTCCAGAGAAACTTAGATATGTATGAGTCCAGTGATTTGAACCAGCCAGACGATGGTTTGGTTGGTATCATTGAAAATAAATAGTTAACCTTAGGTAAAGTCATCTTTTTAATGGTGGCAACCCTCCCCATAAGAGATATAGGTAAGCGTCTCCACCGTAAGAGGTCATCCTCTGTTGATTTCAGTAACGGAACGTAATTTAGTTTTGAAAGTTCTGATATCCTTGGAGAAATGTTTATCCCTAAATATCTGATGTTTCCAGACTGGATTGTAGCATTGTGTAAATTATAATTTAGAGACTTCCCCGTTCAATAGTGTTTTTTAAATATTGTGGCTTCTGATCTGTTTCAGAAACTATTTTAGTGATTTTGTTATGTTTTGAAAGTCTATCTGAAGTCATTATTTAATGCAGAGAATTGTATTTGTGCTCAAACTTCTCGGAGCAACGCCCTCTGTTTAAAAATAAAACAAAATAATGTTACGGGTCGGGTCGGAAGCTCAGGAGCAAACGACACGGGAGAACAGATGGCGGGTGAAAAAAAACTGATTTATTCGGAGAACTAAGGGTGAGTCCAGAAGCTGAGTCGGACCAAGGTGGGTCCGAGGTGGCTCTCGGCAAAGTTCCAGTCCAAGCTTTGGATCCGAGTCTGGAGGTACTTGGAGCAGGCGGGCGGCAGGAGCAGCAGGAGGCTGCGAGGTGAGCGGCAGGCTGAGAAGATCTCAGACTGAGAGCAGAGGAGACAAAAACAGAGTGAGTTCACGAGAGCAGGTCGAAGCAGGCACGTCTAACACACTGTAGCAGAGGTTAAGATCCAGCGCCGATTCCAGCCAAGGACGCCACTTAAATAGGGACCGGGAGAGCAGCTGAACTTCATCTGGCTGATGAGCTGGAACCACGCCTCCGAAAACCCGCTAAGCACCGCCCACCTGACAATCAAACCAACAGCCTCCCTACCAGGAGGTCGGGGGGCTGGCCATGACAAAAAAACAACAAAAAAAAACACACTCCTTCAGTCTGTGATTCTCTGTGATAATATTTACATGACCAATAGGAGATACTTGATTTTAAAATATAGATTTTGGTCATAACTTGGATCATGAATTAATATTTGGATCATAAATGAGCAATGTGGTCGTTTCATATTGGGACTTGTCGTAAGGTGGAAGTAATGAGGAGCATGCAGACCGCTGTGAGGGGAAATACACGTTTATTTTATCAGAAATAAACAACAGTGAAGAACGATAATGTTGTAATCACTTCCAGATGACCGCAGAACGGCGTCTTGGTTTCCATGGTGATCAAGACCCACAGTGCAGCGTGGGAGAAGCTCCAGCTGTCTTCTCTGGTGGCAGATCGTGTCGGAGCTGCTCTTAAAAACCCACAAACAGGTATGTTAGAAACACATCAGGAGGTCATTATTAGCTCCAAAGCAGCGCTTGTCACTACACAATGTGAGAGCGAGGTGTGCGTGCATATAATTAACGGCAAGAATAAGTTGAAAAAGACTGCATGGAACCTTCAAACATCACTAAAAAAAGAGTAAATAAACATAATGTCTTTTCGAGAGTAAAATGCATCCCAGGTAAATATACAGGCTCATTTTTAACCACCAACATCATGAAGAAAAAGAAGGAAAAAAAGTCAGTTTCAGACCAAGCGTAATGAATAATAATAAAAAAAGATATTTTGAAGATGAACATAATAAAGGACAGAATATGTTCCTCTGAAACGTATTTGAGAATGCAGTTTAGTTTTCTCAGAACGTAATGTTAAAGGTGCATTAAGGAGTTTGCACGTTTTATGCAAAACAGCGCCCCCTGCAGGCCTTGAGTGTAATGCAGCTTAGTGAAAAACTTGTCCCTGTGGCTTGCATGCACGGAAGAGGGGAACTCCTTCCTCGCTTGATTAGCAGCACTCAAGTACCAACAACATGTCCTCTCGATCCAACACCCAGCAGCATTCTGCAGACCATCTTGCCCATAATCAGACCTGCAGTCACGCACATTGTCAATTCCTCTCTGGAAACCGGCATTTTTCCTGTTACTTTTAAACAAGCCCGTGTCCCCCACTGCTCAAAAAGCCTCATCTCAACCCAGCCCAGGTTGAAAACTACAGGCCAGTCTCTCTTCTACCATTCCTGTCGAAAATACTGGAGCACTCAGTATTTAACCAAGTCTCTGAACACCTGCGGAACCAGAACCTGCTGGACCCTTTTCAGTCAGGCTTCAGATGCGACCACTCCACCGAGACTGCTCTCCTTTCAGTTACAGAATCTCTGCGGCTGGCAAGAGCTGCTGGTCAGTCCTCTGTCCTCCTGCTGCTGGACTTGTCTGCTGCCTTTGACACCGTGAACCATCAGATCCTCCTCTCCTCACTCTCTGACCTCGGCATCTCAGGTTCTGTCCTGTTGTGGTCCAGGTCCACCTCACAGGCAGGTCTTTCAGAGTGTCATGGCGAGGGGAGGTCTCCAGGTCACATGGCCTATCAACAGGGGTCCCTCAGGGGTCGGTGCTTGGCCCCTTACTCTTCTCTCTGTACACCACTTCACTTGGTGCAGTGATTCGCTCCCATGGCTTCTCCTACCACTGTATGCTGACGACACTCAGCTCTTCCTCTCTTTTCCACCTGACGACACCACAGTCTCAGCTCGGATATCAGCATGTCTGGCTGATATCTCCACCTGGATGAAGGAACGCCACCTTCAGCTAAATCTGTCTAAGACTGAACTCATGGTCTTTCCAGCTTGTCCATCTGTCCTCAGATCAGTGTCCAACTTCACTCCAGCCTACTTGTGCCACAAACTCAGCCAGAAACCTGGAGGTCATCATTGATGACCAGCTGACCTTTAAGGTTCACGTGGCCTCAGTGTTTCTCGGTCTTGTCGTTATGCCCTCTACAACATCAGGAAGATCAGACCCTTCCTGACCCAACAGGCCACACAGCTTCTGGTTCAGGCTCTCGTGATATCACGCATTGACTACTGCAACTCTCTTCTGGCGGGTCTCCCTGCATGTACAGTCAAACCTCTACAGATGATCCAGAATGCAGCAGCAGGTCTGGTCTTCAACCAGCCCACAGAGCTCATGTCACTCCTCTGTTCATCTCCCTTCATTGGCTTCCAGTTGCAGCCAGGATCAAATTCACATCTCTCCTCCTGGCTTACAAAACGCTTACAAGAACGGCTCCGGCCGACCTGGACTCCCTGATCCAGGTCTACTCTCCTTCACGCCCTCTTCGCTCTGCATGTGAGAGACGTCTGGAGCTTCCAGCCCAGCTCGGCTCTGAACCTCCAGCCAGACTCTTCTCCTCTGTTGTTCCCAAATGGTGGAACGAACTTCCTAACTCGGTGCGTTCCGCCGAGTCTCTTTCTACTTTCAAGAGACAACTGAAGACTCAATTGTTCAGAGAACACCGAGGGTCTTAATCCGACCCCATGTTAGGGGAAGAATAGGTCAGGTGTTCTAAAACCCAGCACTTATGGACCACTGACTAAGTTCACACACACACACACACACACACACACACACACACACACACACACACAAGGGGGGGGGGTAGTGGCTCCTCTTCTGCAACTTGATGGCAACTCCCTTGACCAATCACACTTGAAGCAACTGAGGCATTTACTAATGGTTTCTTTCTTTCTTATGTCTGTATTCTTGCTTGTGTTGTACGTTGCTTTGGACAAAATTGTCTGCTAAATGAAATTGTAGAATTGTAGAATTGTAAGTTTCTTTTACCTGGTGGAGTCTGTGTGGAGCTGTGGCAGTGCTAGAAGCCAGTCTGTTCTTACTTTCTGGAAGATCCTGCTCAGTTGTTGCTCACTAAGCATCTGGTGGAGTAATGGCGGACAAAATGAACCTCTGTGTGACGACTCGGCAGCATGCCATTGGAGTATGTGTTGTGAAAAGCGCGTTTCCGTTTCGGTTGGTCGACAGAAGCTGTTCAGATGAAGAAGACGACATGCCATTGGCTGCTTTGACGTGACACAAACAACCAACAAATCAACAACCGCACGTGCAGTTCCAGTGTGGGCGACACAAACTTGAAGCAGCTGCGGACAGTAGAATGTAAGTATAAAACTGGAGATAAGTCGCATTAGCTTCATCTACCTCCATGTCTCTGTCTTTACGCAGTCAGCAAAAGCCACCAAATCCTGTGAAATGTTGTCAGTTAAAATGTTTTGTTGACTATGATGACAGTAGCATGGCTTCGGCGGCGTCTGCCAGCTGCTTTAGTACTCAGCCAGACCAGCCAGTAACACCAGTAACTTAACAGTTTGCCTTTGTGAACTTACAGTGAACTGTTAGTCGAGTGTAAATTGAACCCCTGCCAGAACGCCAATGACAGGTAGAATGTGAGTTTGGCGTGCGGAGTGCTGAAATGGAAGCTAACTTCAATGTCATAGAGTTATGGTGCGTTCACACCGGACGCGTTGCAAGCGTCACGGGCGTTGCTTTTACATTCAAAGTCTATGGTGGACGAGCTTCAACAGACCTAACGCGCGTCAGGTGCTTTTCAAGCGTCGCATTTCGAGCTTTTCGAGCGTTGGCGACGCGCATCACACGCGTCACGCGTTGCAGGCGTCAACGCCTGAAGTTGGGAAAATTGAACTTTGGAAGCGTCAACGCTTATAATTTGCTATTATAATCACAGACGAGCACTCTGAGCGCTGACGCCGGCCAGAAGGTCGTCAAACTGGCCCGGGAGAGGCAGAAGTACCACTGAAGGCGAACCTCATCCTCACGCAGCTCCTGGAGCAAATGGTGAAATTCGCCAAATTGCGAATGCCGCTGCATGATGGGATGAACCCATACACGTCGCACAGGCGCCTGACGACGCCGTTTTCTGGCTTTCTTTATTAAATAAAGCCGAGCCAGTGTCTCGATGGGATCCGCCATTGTCAACATGAAGACAGGACACAGAAGCTCCTCCCACTCCTGCCAATGAGCTGCCGTGCGTCGCGAGCGTTGCAAGCGTCGTGTGTAGATGAACACGCGTTGAATTCCACACTTAACATGCGTCAACTTTGAGGCTTCAGCGACGCCCGTGAAGCAGCGCGTCCGGTGGGAACGCACCATTATGAGCAAGAAAATGCGACCTCTGAAGTGTTAATACACATCCCCTGTTGTCGTGGCGCACTGTTGGCTGTCAAATCATAAAGGCTTGTCAGTCAAATGTAATTTGCTATTATATTTATTATTTATGTAGATTCACATAGCCAGGACGAGCACTTAAATGGTCAGTGCCAGCTGGGCTCTGGCACTGACCATGTTTTCTATAATCAGTCCAGTGGTCACTAGCACTGGAGGCGCTAGGGAGACTGGTCTGAACCAATGGCATCGTGGTCATGACCAGCTTCTTGGTGGGACAGAACAGCAGAGCAGCTGCTCCCTGGCATGATGACTACTAAAATGACTGGTCCTGTAACTCTGCCATAAAAATAATGAATGTCTTGTGTAGATCAGCCTGTTGCTCATGGTCATTTAACTTTTCTGCTGCCATTTACGGTTTTCTTGTAATTTGCATGTTTGTGACGCTTCGCCACAGCCAAAAAAACAAATATTTTGATCTTGACTTTTTTAAGATTTTTCAAATCTTCATTTTGGTGCAACACTAGTCACTGGTCAGCATGAAATTCAAAGCAATACTGAACAATATTTAAGGGATTAAAGGGATAAGTTAACAATAATATATTTGTATTCATTCAGGGGCGATCGGCAGACACAGTGTAGGTCAGTGCTTCTCAATAATTTTCTGTTACGCCCCCCCCTAGCAAGAAGGAACCGATTCGCGCCCCCCCACCCACTCTCTGCCGCAACTATAAATAATGGCATTTGTCTCTAAAATTGTTCTAGGTACACCTCTGCAGAACATCCTTGTTAACATTAAAGAAAACAAAAAAGAAAGAGATATAGTTCAGCTTACAAGAGAGACTTTATTAACATTGTTTATTAGTCTGTAAAAGAAAAGATTTTAAGTGCATCAATTTGCCTGAAATTCAAAAAAATAATAACATCCTTGTTTAAACTGTGAACATTTTGACAGATTTATTGCTCCATTTGCTGCTGGAAAATAACATTAAATAAAACCAATAAATGATAACAAATTCAAATTCACTTTAGCAACATTAACTCAGGAGCACAATATATAAAACACTTTAACCTACAAAACAAAAACCAATAAAACAATTTGTGCTGATTTTTTTCTCCTTTTTTATCAAAATGAGGAAGCCAGGATTAATGGCTACATGAGCAGGTTCTGCAGAGCACAGCTTCTCAGAGGAGGTTTGAAGCAGGATCCTGCAGCTCTCAGCTCCTGCTCAGTCTTCAGCTGGGACCTGGACCTGGACCTGGTCTCCAGTGCAGCAGCAGCAGAGAAGCCAGACTCACAGAGGTCAGATGTTGCTAAAGGAAGCAGAATGCCCACTGACCTCTGCCCTGACGGTGTGTTTCCACTGGACGCGAAAATGTTTTGTGCGATGAGATCACATACAAAGTCAATGTAATGACGCGATTGTCGCTCAATCTTGAGCGGCGGGCGGCCGTCGACTTGCACTGCCAGTCGGTCCCGCCCACCGCTCGCCCCCTGAAGCCCGCCGCTTCACCGCCCCACGCTTGTCGCACGAGTTGAAATAATTGAACTTTTCAAGCGAAGTCGCGCCAGGACAGCCTGTCAGCGTGGAGGCCTTCACGGACCACGCAGAACAGTTGGCATGATGCCAAGGCGAGCGGCTTGGGGACAGCGGCGTGCGCGATCTCATTTGTTCACCGCTTCTGGTGGAAACACAGCGTCAGCCTGAAGCAGCGCTGGAACCGGTGCCGTCCAGGCGCAGCTCGTAGTGCTGTGACGTTCAATGAACGAGTCGTTCATTTGAACGGCTCTTTTAAGTGAACAAGAGAGCCGGATCACAGCTGTCTGAGAGCCGTTCCTTTGTGCAAATTGTCCACGCTTCCTTCTCGTGTCTCCTGAGTGTCTCCTGAGTGTCTCCTGAGTGTCTCCTGAGTGTCTCCTGAGTGTCTCCTGAGTCCAGCTGTCACCGCTGCCTTCATGTAAACGACCGAGTTTCAGTTTTCCGCAGCAGCTCCAGTCACCTGAACGCAGCAGGTCACTAGTGGAGGAGGAGTGTCCAGAACCTGGAGAGGAGCAGGGGTTTTGGTTTCCCTATTAATTGGCGACTGGGTTTCTTTCTCGTCCCTTGTTGCTGATAGATGTTAACAACCAGACAAAAAGCCGTTCAGACCTTTAATGAGTCTGATTTCGACAGGAAGTGCTAAAGGAAGTCAGTCACCAGTTAGCAAGGACAGCAGTTCATTTGAAACACCGTACTGACCGCTTTAACAGAGGTTTAAGCAATGGAACACACACACACACACACACACACACACACACAGACGGACAGCCGGGTGCACACAGGACTGTGGGACAAACAGAAGAGTCCTGTCCACTGCTGCTGTCCAGGAGACGGTGATGAGGAGCTGTGATGTTTCTGCAGGATGTTCTGTGTTGCATACTTATACCAGCGTGACGTGTCGCGCGAATGAATTCACACACCAGCGATAAAACTCGGGCGTCGAGCGCGGCACGGTGTCATTTGTCGCATGAATGCTGTCGCGTTAAACATGTCCGGTGGAAACACACCGAAACAGTGGATCCTGCCTCTCTGCACTCAGCCAGAATTCTCTTTTGACTCACTGTCTTACTTATCTTATTGAAAGCTGGAAAACATGGATGCAACGGTGTATTCAAAACAGCGGGGATTACTTTGAAGGTGACAGCTTTGAAAAATTGTTACAATTAAACACTTTAAAAGTTATAACTAGTGTCCGGTTTTTTTCCGGTCCTCCCTCGTAAGTTAATCCACAGGTATTCTGCATAACTTATTCGCCAAGAAAAATACAATCGACTGGTGCTGTGATTCTCAACCTGTGGTTTGAGGCCCAAAAGTGGGCGACAGAGCTATTTTTAGTGCATGTGTATTAAGGGGGGGTATTCACTGGAATAAACCAGACTCCAGTGTGGCGGCACTGTTTCTGGCTTCACAGCTTCCATCAGTGAGACCCCAAATGTTGCATGTTACACCCCACTGTGTGACAAGAGATGAACATGAATGTGCAACCTGTAGAACCTCTCTGAACTAGGAAACAAAAAAGAGTGTGTCATCGTGAGTGTTAGATAATATTGTGTCTCATTTACCATTTTCAAATATTAGAATTAAACATTAGTATTTCTTATAAATTATTATTTTCTTTTTTTTCAGATGCTGAACATAAAGAGAGTTGTTGAACATTGTGTATTAATTTTCTCTATGATCAAATACAACAGATAATACCTGAATTTGAATACTCAGTTGACTGTTTCAGGTTTGCATATTTGGGTTCAATCAGGAGCCACTGGAAAAGCGTCCTTCTCTTTTTGCATTGTCAAAACTACTATTTTGACCGTTTTTCTTTGTTTTGTTTACCATTTGATTGAAGAAAGACCGCCATTATTGATGCAGTGGAAATCCAGTGGAAATGTAAGTTTTGCAACGTCATTTGTGAAAAGCGAGGACAGCTTCTCAAACATTATAGACTAAAGCATGGTGGCTACACAAGAGCAATACCATTACCATTAGGGATGTGCAATACCACCATTTTTCAGACTGATACCAAGTACGAGTACTTCATCTTCAGTACTCACCGATACCGATACTTGCATACCGATACTTTATATACATAAAATTTAAAATAATGCAATGACAGATTATTTTTGAAAATGAATTTTATTTCTTATAAAAAGGCAGCCCAGCCACTATGTTTCAGTCCAAAATAATAGACTGAAAAATAAAACAAACAACTCTGAGTTTACACTTATCTAAATGAAATTAAGTGCAAGATAAAACAATTTCTCTGAATTTTAAGTTTTTTTTTAAATGAACTGAATTACAAGACGTAAACAAACAACTCTAAGTTCTACACTTTTTAAAATGAACTTATTTTAACGGTTTCTAAATGAAATTACGTGCAAGATAAAACAGTTTTCTCTGAGTTTTACACTTTACATAAACTAAGGTTTTTAAATGTAGTAATTTTAATTATTTTTTTTATGAACTAACGTCAGAGACAGAACAGCCCCTGAGTTTAAAGAGTTGCTGGTGTTCTCTGTGCTGCTCTCGGATCTCTGCTCTTCAGTTTCTCGGTCTTCTGCAGAGTTTGCCGTCGAGTTGCTGCCGGAGTTTCTTTTTTTCCAGCTCAACAGCGTCAGACTCTCGTCCACAAGCTTCACCCTGAGGTGTGTAAACAAATTACTAGTGGTAAATGAACAACATCGCGCACCTCCTTTAGCAATTTTAGCATTGCAGAGTTAGCATTCTGCAAAGCTCGGCTCGTTTTCACTTATATAAAAGAATTTCCACACCGGTGGAGTTTTGGTGAGACGAGCAGCCGTTCTGGATTCATCCTGTTGTCTCTGCTCTGGATGAGACTCATGGAGAATCAACCCGCTGCAGTGTAGCCCTGCGCCTGTCAGCTCCAGAGAGGAGCTTCTTCCTCTTTCATGTTTGTCGGCAGCTTGCATCCCATTTGGTTGCACTACCGCCACCTGCTGGTGAGGAGGGCTTACAGCGTGTGGGGTTTTCTTGCCGTGAGTATCGGTGGCTGGTATCGGTAGCCTTCACGAGTACCCGATACTTTGAAATAAGGCCAGTATCGGCCCGATACCGATACCTGGTATCGGTACTCGCACATCCCTAATTACCATGTCTCCATTTGGATTGCCCCTGCACATTTAAATCCTTCAATACATTGAAGGTTCATTTGTCAAGAGCACACTTGTTGATCAAAGATTATCTCACCAATACAAAGAAAAATGTGTTCCAATGTCAACTTTGTGACTTTAAAGAGCCATGTGCAGAAAAGGACTTTTTGGAAACACTTTACAATAACGACCCTAAGCATTTATTAACATTTATAAGCAATTTGTAGATGATTGGTAAACATGAACAAACTTTTTATTTACATTTGTAAGTGTGTAACTACACATTTACAAACCATTTAAACATCATTTATATGTTGTTATTAATGCATTAGTAAGTAGTAAACTAATCATGAATAAACCATTTATGTATGTTTGTAAATGATTAATAAATCATTTTTAACTAAAATTATACATTATTTATACTCTGCCTGTAGATAAGTTACTAATAATTTACAAGCTATTTATATGCCTTGGTAAATGATTATAAAATGTATAATAAAAATGTAGAAGAATTTAGAATCTTTAAACATTGACATTTGTAAATGTTTACAAAGTAAAGTATAACCAACACTAAAAATCATTTATATACTATTAGTAATTAGTTAACCATTAATGAGTAAGCCATGTGTAGATGATTATTAAACCATTTATAACTAGATGCATAAAACATTTGTAAGCAATCTTTAGATAAGGAAGTAAAGTTTCTGTTAAAAGGGAGTTTTTCCTTTCCACAGTCGCTGATGCTGCTCATGTGGATCTGTTGGGTTTCTCTGTAAAAGTGTCTAGAAACGGCCATGTTGTAATTGGCACTTCATAAATAAAGCTAAATTGGATTGAACTGAATCATAGACAAGCTGTTTTTAGAACATTTATAAACAAATTAATACTTATTTATTCTTGATTTTAGCTATCATAAATTGATGTTTTGGAATTCATTTACAAAAGCCTATTAAAGCTATAGTGCGTAACTTTTAAATGTCTATGAACGTCCGTTTTAGCCAAGCCACTACTAGAGGAGATGACAAAATGCAGATTAAGCCGATCAGCTCCTCTAACATGTCGCAGGATTTTTCAATATATATAATTATTGCTTTGCATGTCGACCGGCGACATTCCCGCGCTGGCGCGCAGGAAATTACGCATTTTACGTCACAACAAGAAAGGAGGGGGAGGACGCGCGGAGGGTCTCATAGCAACAGGCTCAGGCAGACCGAGGAAGCGACATGCTACTTCAGGGTTCAGTCCGGGCGCCTCGCCGCGCTAAGTTGTGCAGCACCCGGACAACGGAGAGGAGAAAAAAAAAACCTCTCAGACCGTCGAACACAGGCAGCGTTAGCAGCATTAGCGGTGTTAGCAGCCAGCAGCGTTAGCAGTGACACCACACGCTACCCCCCCCCCCCCCCCCCCCCCCCCCCCCCCCCCACACACACACACACACACACACTCGCCCCCTGCCGCCGCCAAACTCTTTTCCTGTAGGAAACACTGTACTTTGTGTGTAACACTTCGTTTTTCATCAAGAAGCAGCTACTGGAGACCAACGGACAACAAATGACTTCCTCTGACGACCACTGGGTCTTTTCATCCACTAACCTGTCAGTTACAGATTAGCAGGCACCTTGTTGCCCGTTTGTAATAAGCGTTTCTGTGGCAAAAAGAAAAAAAAACAATAATTACCTCTTCGAAAGAATCCATCTTTTTTTCACCAGCTGTCCTTATTCACACAGAATATAAACTGTTTCCAACTGTGATTCGCAAAAGCGAATCACCGTGGCAGATTAGGGAGGGGGGGGGGGGGGGGGCACTGGGGACACCCGAGCGTACGTCATATAGAAGCGCCGGCCTTATTGTTGTAAGAACGCAGAATTCCGCTAGAGGGCGACCGAAGTTACGCACTATAGCTTTAAGGTGACCTAAATGCATGTTCATGTTTAACATATGCTGTATAAAACATTTCTTAAATGTCTATAAACCATTAGTAGATGTTATCAAGAGCCCTAATGTAAAGTGAAGACTATTCATAATCTACAAGCATTTGTTAATGTCGCCACCACGTTTGTTCATACTTAACAGACATTTGTAAATAATGAATTGTCTTCACTTTACATTAGGGCACTTGATAACATATACCAATGATCTGTGGATGTATTAGTAATGTTTTATAAAGCATTTGTTACTGTGGACTTCCTACTTAACTGTTGCAAAAACATGACTAGAATTCTCATGTTTAGCAAATGATTTGTAAGACAGTGCTAAAGATTAAGATACATATAAACCATTTGCATATGCTATGGTGTGCCCTGTCCAACTAGTCCAAGAGGCTGCCTTACAGACCATCTATTCTACATTGTTTCACATTTAACACAATGATTAGAAAAGATATAAACAGTCTTGTACCACAATAAATGTGACAGACGTAACGGTGTAGAGAACAGCATTTAGCATTTTTTTATTGCAATATAAACTTTTAAAACATTTTCCCTGAACAGCTCACGTTGTCATTTAAACAAATTAAAGCATCAAAATAAAATGCTTTAAATTTAAAAATATATTATATATAAAAGAGGACCAGTTCACTCACTCTCACACGCACATACACACACACACACACACGACAGTCGAACGGAGCATTTTCTTATCAAATGTAAACATTTTGAACGCCCTTTTGAACACCCTTTATAGAGGTAGGCCAATCAAAGAGAGAGAGAGAGAGAGAGAGAGAGAGAGAGAGAGAGAGAGAGAGAGAGAGAGAGAGAGAGAAATGGAGTGCTGATCCAAAAAATCAAAATAAAAATGGCAGATTATGTTCTCGTTGAGATCGGGAGTAGTTTCCCTTCATCCTTAAGCCTTTCTACCTTGGCCATCAACTCGGCGTCCTCACTGAGGACCTTTGAACATTCCTGCACAAATACACTCAGTCTCTGCGACCTGGAACAGCCCTGCAGAACATCAGCATATTTATCTGGTGCAGATATGGCAAGCTCTGGAATGGAGGCGCTGGTTGTAATGGTGTTTCTGTCAGCGTCCACAGCGTTGTAGCTCTCAGATAGATTTTTGCCCTTCTGGAAGTGACCCAGCACCTTCTTATACCTCTGAACCAGCTGGTGAGGATTAGTCGCTGAAATGAAAAATACAAAGAGAAAAATCATTTCATGAAATTTGATATAGCAGACCTACTATTGGAGCTGTAGATCTCTGCTGTCATTCTGTAGCTTTTCTTGATACAACAGCCATTTTGACACCAAAATACATAATAAACTAACCAAAGACTCTCTGTCTCTCTCTTGCCGTCAGCCGATGCGACTAAGACTGTTCATGGTTTGATGGCAGATCTCCATGTATCTCTGTTGCTCATGATTGTCTGCCAGGAGTTAACTGGGATCTTCCTCACTTTGTTTCCTTTGCTACATCTTTGAATCTCAGCCTTGGCCTTCCCTGATTTCGCTTTCCAGACCAGAGTTGTGAATACAGCAGCTGGCGAGGGAGTCGGTCTTGATCCAGCCTATGAACGTGGCCTAACCATCTCAGGTTCTTTTAAATAATAATGTCTTCCATGGATGGAAGGTTTGCACGCCTAAGGACTTCAGCATTTGTGATCTTATCAAGCCATTTGATGCCCATGATGTCCCTCAGTTGTCTCATCATAACAGCGTGCAGTTTCTTAACTTGGGCTTTGTAAATAGTCCAAGTTTCTGCACCATATAGGAGGGTTGACAGTACCGCAGCTCTGTAGAGCAGCTCTGTAAAATACATAATATGGCTGTACCCTTTAAACTAACCAAAGACTAAAGGATCTACTATTTAAAAATAAATTGATACTATAAAGCACAAGTTAGGAAAAAACGCAGCTGTGTGTGTATTGTGGTCACCAAAAAGGTCTGTTTGCACAACCCAGTTACCTCTGCGTCTTCCTTTGTCCTTACTGGACTTCCCCTTCTTCCTTTTTGGCTGTTTCTTTCCTTTTTTCCTCGCCTTCTTCTCTTTCTTCTTCTTTTTCTTCTTTCTCTCCTCCTCTGAGGTTGAAGAGTCAGAGGATGACAAAGAGGAAGATGTGGAGGTTGTGGAAATCTGGGAGTCACTGGATGTATACTCTTCTTCATTTGCCTTGGCACGTTTTTTCTTATCTAAGAAAGCAAAACAATAGATATAAAGACAAACAACGAATTAGACACAATAAAGGGGGGCATCTCAGGGAATACAACAGCACAAACACTGAGCATGCAGCAAGGTCTACATCACATCACAAACTACAAAAAGGAACAGTGGCGCTGAGAGTGATTTTACTGGTTAACAAGGTTCTTAAAACTAATAACTCCAGGCTACAGTAGAACAGAACTGCAAATAACCTTTTTGAAGTTTGCAAAATTACCTACCCATCGAGTATGTCTAAGTGCAAGTCCACAGTTTGGGGCCTAACAGGGCAAAGAGTCTACGACGAGTGGATCCTTGTCCTGTCTAATGTAATTGAATACAAGTGGAGTACTTACATTTGGCCAATTCAGATAGAAGGTCTTCCTTCTCTTTAGTTAACTGCTCAATCACTTCAGCTTGAGAAGCTGCTTTATTCTTGGTCTTCTCTAACTGCGTGCGCATCCTCTTTGCTGACAACTCAGCAGTGGGCAACAGGGACACAGGGTTTCCTGAAACAGAGATGATAAATGGTTAGGATCTGGTTGTCTGTAGATCCCTAAAACACTGTTGATTATTTGACAGTTTAAATAATGGACATTACCGGGTTCATTCGGTTACTGTATACTCTCAGAGTTACACACCCACAAGGGTCCCATTTAGTTCCAAACTATCATTTAGCAGGGGACCCCTTGAAATCCCTTAAGGCCCCTGGGGGGGCTCCAGACCATACTTAGAGAACCAGTGGTATAGACAACTCATTTATAGCATAACATGCATTTCACTTCAGCTGGTGGATAAACAGATCTGAAAGCGATACTTCAACATTTTGGCAAATTGGCCCATTGAGGGCAATTCGGTAGTCATTTAGAACAGCCTACTTACTTTTTTTGTGAGGTGAGCTGTTGTTTATTCAGCGGTGGGTCTGAGGAGAGCTTCACGGCGGACATAATGGAAGTGGACGGTACAGTTGCTTCCCTCATCAAACTCATCAAATACACAATCCAACAACCCCAAAACAACTTTGGCGGACACGTTATAATCCGCACATTCACTACACTGTGAAATATTAATGCAAAATTACCAGATTGAGCGTTTTTTGCGAAGATTGCTAAGATGGAACTACTTACTAAACATGGCGTCTGGGCGTAGTGATTTCAAAAGAAAAAGTAGTTCCCAGTATTTGCTTCAAAGTCGTAATGCTACAATATTATTTGTTGGTGTTCCACAGCGTAGTGAATGTGTGGATTATAACGTGTCCACCAAAGTGTTTTGGGGTTGTTGGATTGTGTATTTGATGAGTTTGACGAGGGAAGCAACTGTACCGTCCACTTCCATTATGTCCGCCGTGAAGCCCTCCTCAGACCCACCGCTGAATAAACAACAGCTCGCCCTCACAAAAAAAGTAAGTAGGCTGTTCTAAATGACTACCGAATTGCCCCAGATGGGCCAATTTGCCAAAATGTTGAAGTATCGCTTGAAGAGATTTGACAATAAACATTTCACAAGAGCAGGTGTGTTTTTTCTTAAAATGTTTTTATCCGAGCTAGTGTGTACTATGTTCATCTGAGGTACATTCATGATCAAAGTGCGGGTGTGTGTGTGTGTGTGTGTGTGTGTGTGTGTGTGTGTGTGTGTGTGTGTGTCACGTCGCGGACTGCTACACGATGTGCGATGCAGCGTGGTGACGCGAGGAGCGGTGCGGAAAGGTGCCTGCATGTGGTGTCTGACGCCATTAGTGGGGTGCTGGGTGCTGGATGCCCCCCCCCCCCGTCGACGGGCCTGGCCGTTGGTATTGAACCCTGCTCTACTAACGTGAGCGATAGCAAGGCTAACGCTAACTAGCTACACTGATGTTTGTGATGAGTTCATCGTAGTATTTTGCAGGACAAAATAAGTTAACAAATACACGTTTCAAGCAACATATATGGCTCTTGTACAGTAGCTTACCTGTGCTGCCACCTTCTTCCTCTTCTTCAATCGACTTTGGACGTTTATTTCGTGCTCGACGGGTAGTGGTGTTCATGCTTGCAAACTTTTGATTAATTTGATTGAAATCCAGCCCTCTCAGCTCACCGGCTCTTCTTCTTCTTCTTCAGTGAGATTTCCGGCAGTGTGGACGCTATTTGCGTATTACTGCCCCCTACAGTTCAGCTCACCGGCTCCAGAGCTTGTGCTTGACCCGCCCTTTGCGGGACATGATTGGCTTGTCGTCTGTCAAATCAAAGGCAAGCATCCTCCCTGCTTTGCCTCTGATTTGGTTGAATGGCAGGAAGAGGATTGCCACGGAGTTCTCCTCCAATCCAGAGGCACACTGATGTGATTCTTTTTTCCTTTTTTTGATTACGTATTCTGGCGGGACAATACGAACGCGTGGCAAAGCTTTACAGCAATAGATGAGAACTGAAAGTGAGGTTTGCTGCAGAGATTTTTCGTTACTGAGCATGTTTCCTCCAAAATGCCTGGTTTGTCCAGTAAATTAAGAGAATTGACAGAAGGGAGGAAAACGACAAAAAACACACACAAACTGATTAAATGGCTGCAAAAGAAAAAAATACTGAAAAGGAAGGTTAAGTGCTGTGCATGCAGGCACAATATGAAGCTGATGCTGCGGAAGGCTTGTTTGGACAGATTTGAATGGTATGTATTTTGTTATTTTTTAATATAGATTGTATGATTATTGAAAAAGGCTAAAAATCAAATGTAGATAACTACTGTTATAAGGATATGTGTGTGTGGCAGAGAGAGAGAGAGAGAGAGAGAGAGAGAGAATGTGTAAGTAGTGTATATCAAGTCAGGTGGGCACTACAGACATTTGGCACCATATGTGGTGGATGACTGGATGACTGGGGATTAATATTGTAACGGACTGGATTTTCATGCTGTGGCTATAAATTCTCGAGTGCTGTTGCTGAGTTTTCCCTTATGCCATTGAATGTATCAGCAGTGTTGGTTGTGCTGTTTCGCTGTCACTTACCGGTTATGCCTGTGATTGGTTGTACATGAATGAGATGCAGTTGTACGTGGGACGTGTGTGTGTGTGTGTGTGTGGAGCGGCAGAGTGTGGTGGATGTCGTGAATGAGCAGTGAGTTAGCCGCTTTTCCTGGCTGTTTTTGTTGGCGTTGGCTACGGCCTACAGTAGCCTGTGTGACTTTAATAAAGCAGCATTAATCTGCACCGTCCTGTTGCTTCATTGCGTAGCTGCACGCTACAATATTTTACTGTTTTTTTTTAACTACTTCCATTTTATTACTTCCTACTTTCATTTAATTGTTATATTTTGGTACTTCTCTTTTGGCAAATACACTCTTCTGTTTAATTGTGAAACTCTGATGTTATACTTTTGACCTCAGACCTGTCATGTTGGGGTTTAAAGAACAGTGGGTCAAACAGCATGGTATAAATGTGGGTGTCTGTCTACTCGTCCAGGTGCCCACCTGTACATTGTTCCCAGTTGTCCAGATGCCCACATTTCTCTAGTGCCCAGATGGTTTGGTGCATAGACAGATAGATAGGAATATATGCTTGTGTTGTGTGCGTGCGTGTGTGTTACTAAAGTAGCTGTCAGGTTGCTCTGTAAACAATTAAACAGCATGTTTTTTGTTGTACATTTAAAAAGAACACCTGAATGATCTAGTATATGTTCCATATCACATTTTCTTTTAGGATATGTCGACGCAACCACCGAACAGTGAGAAGGTCAATTCGGTACAAGAGCCTGTTTCCCAAAACCAAAATCTCACTGTGCAATTGGATGAGATTTGTGTACAGGTTAGACAACACATGCCTTATGTGTTTTATGTTTATATCTATGTAACCAGGTATTGAGAACATCATTGCAAATTAATTAATATAGCCTAAATTGTCAGTGTTGCTGATCTGCTATAAACTGGAATTGTTTTCATCATGATATTATGGTATGGTATCATGGTATTATGCTTTTCAAGATTCTCCCAAGGACTGAGGTTGCGGCAGATCGACCCCATCAGTGACGGCATCACGGGATCGTCAAGAACCCTGTCAAAAATGTCGAAGACCATGAGAGAGGTCTGCAAACGATCCATGAAAAAGCTGCAGAGAAGGAAAGGACAGCTGATAGGGGGGAGGAGATACTTTGTCGCTATAGATGAGAGTCACTTCAGGCATAAAAGAAAGGTAATAACTTTAGTATAATCCAAATTAAGTTGACCATCAGAACCATATTATCACTCACTGCAGAAAAATAAAGATGGACCATGTTAAATAATGATTATGGAAGTGAATTGCCTGGTGACTTCTGCTCAGATCATGCTTTTTTTTTAACCCAATGTCTTGTTGTTTTCTAATCTTCAGTATGGGAGGGGCAGAATGGCTGGAGCCTGGAAAAGAAAACAGTGGGTCTTCGGAATGCTGGGAGTGCAGCGCAGAGGGCGAAGCAAAGGGAAACCTGTGCTGTGCTTGGTGGAGAGGCGAAGCAGAGCCATGCTCGTGCCATTAATTAACGTCACGTCAGGAGAGGGTCAACTATCATCAGTGATGAGTGGCGAGCTGACAATATTCTGCCTCAACTAGGCTACCGGCACGACACTGTAAACCATAGTTTTGCCTATGTGAATCCAGCAACAGGGGCCCACACCCAACATATAGAGACAGCCTGGAGAACGTATGAGGAGAAGATCTGGCGACTTAGAGGAAACCGCACAGAGGAGCTGCTTGAAGACCACCTTTCAGTCATTGAGTGGGAATACTGGCTTGCAAGGAAACACCGTCATGGCCCCTTAGGTCGTCCACCGCATGACATGCGGGTCAGAGGATGAGTCAGGAAGGGACATATTTACCTCATGGTTTTAACGGAATGTGTTGGTTTTTGAAAAAAATGGATGTCCTTCCAACTGTCGTCACTCGCAGGCGGAGGCTTATCGATATCTGATGCCGTAAATGTTCTCTCTCTCTCTCTCTCTCTCTCTCTCTCTCTCTCTCTCTCTCTTTGATTGGCCTACCTCTATAAAGGGTGTTCAAAAGGGCGTTGAAAATGTTTACATTTGATAAGAAAATGCTCCGTTCGACTGTCGTGTGTGTGTGTGTGTGTGTGTGTGTGCGTGTGAGAGTGAGTGAAGTGGTCCCTCTTTTATTTATTTATTTTAATATATTTTTAAATTTAAAGCATTTTATTTTGATGCTTTAATTTGTTTAAATGACAACGTGAGCTGTTCAGGGAAAATGTTTTAAAAGTTTATATTGCAATAAAAAAATGCTAAATGCTGTTCTCTACACCGTTACGTCTGTCACATTTATTGTGGTACAAGACTGTTTATATCTTTTACTAATCATTGTGTTAAATGTGAAACTATGTAGAGTAGATGGTCTGCAAGGCAGCCTCTTGGACTAGTTGGACAGGGCACACCATAGCATATGCAAATGGTTTATATGTATTTTAATCTTTAGCACTGTCTTACAAATCATTTGCTAAACATGAGAATTCTAGTCATGTTTTTGCAACAGTTAAGTAGGAAGTCCACAGTAACAAATGCTTTATAAAACATTACTAATACATCTACAGATCATTGGTATATGTTATCAAGTGCCCTAATGTAAAGTGAAGACAATTCATTATTTACAAATGTCTGTTAAGTATGAACAAACGTGGTGGCGACATTAACAAATGCTTGTAGATTATGAATAGTCTTCACTTTACATTAGGGCTCTTGATAACATCTACTAATGGTTTATAGACATTTAAGAAATGTTTTATACAGCATATGTTAAACATGAACATGCATTTAGGTCACCTTAATAGGCTTTTGTAAATGAATTCCAAAACATCAATTTATGATAGCTAAAATCAAGAATAAATAAGTATTAATTTGTTTATAAATGTTCTAAAAACAGCTTGTCTATGATTCAGTTCAATTCAATTTAGCTTTATTTATGAAGTGCCAATTACAACATGGCCGTTTCTAGACACTTTTACAGAGAAACCCAACAGATCCACATGAGCAGCATCAGCGACTGTGGAAAGAAAAAACTCCCTTTTAACAGAAACTTTACTTCCTTATCTAAAGATTGCTTACAAATGTTTTATGCATCTAGTTATAAATGGTTTAATAATCATCTACACATGGCTTACTCATTAATGGTTAACTAATTACTAATAGTATATAAATGATTTTTAGTGTTGGTTATACTTTACTTTGTAAACATTTACAAATGTCAATGTTTAAAGGTTCTAAATTCTTCTACACTTTTATTATACATTTTATAATCTTTTACCAAGTCATATAAATAGCTTGTAAATTATTAGTAACTTATCTACAGGCAGAGTATAAATAATGTATAATTTTAGTTAAAAATGATTTATTAATCATTTACAAACATACATAAATGGTTTATTCATGATTAGTTTACTACTTACTAATGCATTAATAACAACATATAAATTATGTTTAAATAGTTTGCAAATGTGTAGTTACACACTTACAAATGTAAATAAAAAGTTTGTTCATGTTTACCAACCATCTACAAATTGCTTATAAATGTTAATAAATGCTTAGGGTCGTTATTGTAAAGTGTTACCAGATTTTTTTTCACATTTGCGTACACATACCCGGATGTCTGAGAAAGTCCAGTGCCCTTACATGGATCTTGACTTTGAAACCAGCGTCTATACAACATTTAATGCCCACAAAAGCAAGAACCATGATGGCAGACAAATGCATAGCCAGTTGCAGTTCAAGCCAGGGATTTAACACATACAGAAAACCTGATTGAAGTTGCTGGGACTGAAATGGAAAGTGACATTCAGGATGAAACTGATTTTCAAGAAGATGATTTGGTAGCTGATAATACTGATGACTTGGAGAGTCAGCTTGAGCATAATTTGGCAGGCTTCTTTCTCAGAATGCGAACTGTACTCAATATATCTGAAAGTGCTGTCCAAGATGTAATACAGCAAATACAACAGTTAACAGACCTGTCCAAACTTTTGCTTTTATCTGCTACTCAAAATATACTCCTGAAATACTATCCTAATTCGGAAGTGTCTGTTGCAAGAGAAATAGTAAATGCAATCTCAGAGAACAATGCAATTCTGAAACACACTCAGATTGGAGGTTCCTTGTCAACCACCCGCAGAAGAGCAACATACACAAAAAGAGAATTTAATATTGTGGAACCTGTTGAATTTGTCATAGGTGAAGACAAACAGTCAGTGGTCTACATACCTGTTCTTAAAATGCTCCAGGCTATATTAAACAAAGAGGAAATCTTGCATGAGGCTCTCAAACCCAACAGTGGTGATGCGCAAGGATACAACACCTTCAGAGATGGGTCATGTTTCAAAGAAAATACTTTGCTGATGGGAGAAAAGTTTGCCATTGCGTTGGGTCTCTATATAGATGACTTTGAAGTTGCAAATCCCCTCGGAACCTCCAAAAAGAAGCACAAAATATGTGCAGTGTACTGGACACTTGCAAATCTGGCTCCAAGATTTCGCTCCTCTCTCAACTCAATACAGTTGGCACTTCTTTGTAAGGCAAACACTGTAAAAGCATGTGGGTACTCTGAAGTCCTGAGGCCACTACTTTATGATCTAGCACTTCTTGAAAAGCATGGTGTATATGTGGAGAGACTGGGATCAAGTGTGAGAGGAACCATTCTGCATATTGCAGCAGATAATTTGGCAGCACATTCATTGGGAGGATTTCTTGAAAGTTTTGTATCTGACAAGATTTGTCGCTTTTGCATGGCAACGAGGCAAGAAATACAAGATAAAGAAGTTTGTTCTGGTCACTAAGCTTAAGAACAAAACAAAGTCATGATCAGCAGGTTTTGGAAGTTCAGCAAGATGCTAAATTAGCAAAGGAATATGGTGTGAAAAGCCCCTGTCCTTTTAGTGAACATCTGGAGTACTTTCATGTTGTTGGCAGTTTTCCACCTGATACCCTCCATGACCTGCTTGAAGGTGTAGTTCCTTCTGAGTTGATCATTTGCATCCAGGATTTGATCAAAAGGAAATTTGCCACCCTTGAGATGCTCAATACTGCTATAAGGGATTTTCCCTACACACATTCAGACAAGGACTAACCAGCCTCAGGCAATCTCAAAAATGTTTCAAACCAAAGAGACCATTGGAGGAAATGGTCATGAAAACTGGCGCCTGATCAGACTAATTCCCCTGTTGATTGGCCATTATATCCTAGAGGGAGATGAAACATGGGAAGTTCTACTGTGCCTGAAAGATGTTGTGGAGTTGGTCATGTCTCCAAGATTTACTGAAGAGACTCTCCATTATTTGGATTTCAAGGTGCCTGAGCATAGGGCCTTTCTTCAAAAGGCATTCCCTGACTACAGGCTCCGTCCAAAACATAGCCGAGGGGACTTATTTTCAACAGGGGGTGCTGAGAAAAAAAAGAGGGGGTGGGGAGCGCACGCGCGCACACACACACACACACACACACACACACACACACACACACACACACACACACACACACACACTCACACACACACACACACACAGGTACCAGGCCTAACAGTATGAGATGCTCTTGTGCTGACCGTGTTGCTGACCAGCAGCTATATATTCAGATGAGAGCTGGGCTGTTAACGGCGGTAACCTGCTGCGTTATCGTGAGAGTGTTTTCGCGCGAGAAAAACAATGTCGCTGTTAATCTCTGCATTTCAAAGTTGGGTTTGGGAGCTGGGTCAAAATAAAGTACATTTTCCTTCAACACACAATCAGGTTTAATAAAGGTAAGTATGAGGCACCATGCGGCGTGACTGAATTTAGGCTGCCTTGGAAACATAGCTAAATTAATTATTATTTATAAAATAAAAGTAAGCGATGTAGTTTTCAATTATGGAAGTTTTTGCTACACTCGCGAGGGGGTGCTGCAGCACCCTCCGCACCCCTACTTCCCGCGGCCATGGTCCAAAACACCATTACTTGGAGCATTATCCCCATCTAATTCAAGTGTATGGACCTCTTGCGGATGTGTGGACAATGAGGTTTGAGGGGAAACACAAAATTTTCAAGCGTGTCATTCGTGAAGCTCACAACTTCCGAAATGTTCCTCTGACTTTGGCTGATAGACATCAGAAAATGATGGCCTACCACTTGGATGCTCCCACATTTTTCAAACCAGCATTAGAGCTGGATAAAGTGAAGAGTGTCGCTTTGTGCTGGTCCTGGTGGACTACGCAACGCGGTATCCTGAGGCAGTGCCACTGTGTACCATCTCTGCAAAGAGTGTGGCGCAGGCCCTGTTTCAGGTCATCTTCCGAGTTGGAATCCCGAAAGAGATTCTAACTGACCAAGGCACTTCTTTCATGTCACGGACACTGAGGGAGCTGTATGGATTACTGGGCATCAAGTCTATTCGGACAAGCTTGTACCACCCGCAAACCGACGGCCTTGTCGAGCGTCTGAATAGGACTCTGAAGTCCATGATCCGTAAGTTCATCCACGATGACTGTCATAATTGGGATAAATGGCTTGACCCTCTGTTTGCAGTGCAGGAGGTGCCCCAGGCCTCCACGGGATTTTCTCCCTTCGAGCTGCTGTTCGGCAGAAAACCCCGGGGCGTCTTGGACCTGGTTAAGGAAAACTGGGAGGAGGGTCCGAGCCCCAGCAAGAGCGAGGTTCAGTACGTCCTGGACCTGAGAGCGAAACTCCACACACTGGGTCAGTTGTCACGGGAGAATTTGCTCAAGGCCCAGGAGCGTCAACAACGGCTGTACAACAGAGGGGCTAAGCTGAGACAATTTTCACCGGGAGACAAAGTGCTTGTGTTACTCTCTTCGTCCAACTCCAAGTTACTCGCCAGGTGGCAAGGGCCATTTGTGGTCACACGACGAGTGGGGGAGGTTGACTATGAGGTGGAGCGTGCTGATAGGGGAGGAGCAACACAGATTTACCACCTCAACCTCCTTAAAGCATGGAGAGAGGCGGAGTCCATTGCTCTGGTGACAGCGGTTCATGAGAGAGATGAGCTGGGGCCTGAGGTTCCAAATTCCACCGTTCCAGCCTCGCTCCCTTGTGATGACCATCTCTCGCCATCCCAGAGGGCGGATGTTGCCGCGTTGCAACAGCAGTTTGCTGATGTGTTCTCTCCCCTACCAGGAGGTACAAATCTCATAGAACACCACATCGAGACTCTCCCCGGTGCAACTGTACGTTCACGTCCGTACCGACTTCCTGAACATAAAAGAAAAATTGTTCGGCAGGAATTAGAGGACATGTTGTAGATGGGAGTAATAGAAGAGTCCAACAGTGCCTGGTGTAGTCCCATTGTTCTGGTGATGAAGAAGGATGGGACTGTACGTTTCTGTGTGGACTACCGCAAGGTGAATGATGTGTCACGATTTGATGCCTACCCAATGCCCCGGGTTGACGAACTCCTGGACCGGCTAGGCACTGCTCGCTTTTTCACGACACTGGATTTGACTAAAGGCTACTGGCAGATTCCCTTGTCGCTAGAGTCCCGGGAAAAATCGGCTTTCTCCACTCCATATGGTTTGTACCAATTCGTCACACTTTCATTCGGGTTGTTCGGGGCCCCAACCATGTTCCAACGTCTCATGGACCGGGTCCTGCACCCGCATGCCGCATATGCTGCAGCCTACTTGGATGACGTCATCATCCATAGTGATAGCTGGGCGGAGCATGTGCGGCAGGTGTCCGCGGTGCTCCGGTCGCTGAGACAGGCGGGGCTCACGGCCAACCGGAAGAAGTGTGCAGTTGGACGGAGGGAGGTACGGTACCTGGGGCACCTCTTGGGCAGTGGACAGGTGCGTCCATAGATAGACAAGACAGCCGCGATTGCAGCCTGCCCGCGGCCCAAGTCCAAGAAGGAGGTGAGGCAGTTCTTGAGGCTGGCTGGGTACTATCGGCGGTTCGTCCCTGGCTTCGCAGACCTGGCCAGCCCCCTGTCTGACCTGACCCAAAAGGGTGCCTCAGATCCGGTCCAGTGGACGGAGCAGTGCCAGATGGCGTTTGAACAGGTGAAACAGGCCCTCTGTGGGAAGCCGCTTCTCTACACGCCTAACTTTTCTCTCCCTTTCATCCTGCAGACCGATGCATCCGACAGGGGTGTGGGGGCGATGCTGTCCCAGCGGGTGCGGGGCTTCAACCGCCCAATCCTTTACATCAGCCAGAAGCTCTGTGAGAGGGAGTCGCTGTACAGCACCATAGAAAAGGAGTGTCTGGCCATCCGGTGGGCGGTCGGGGCGCTTCGCTACTACCTGCTGGGACGGGCCTTCACCCTCTGTTCGGACCACGCCCCACTCCAATGGCTCCACCGCATGAAGGACACCAATGCCCGGATCACGCGGTGGTATCTGGCGTTGCAGCCCTTTAAGTTCGGGGTGGTCCACAGGCCGGGGACACAAATGGCGGTGGCCGATTTCCTTTCTCGCCCTCCAGGGGGGGGGGGGGTTTGCTCTCGGCTGCAGGAGAGAAGGAGGCGGGGAAGCTGCTCAGGGAGCCGGTGTTCAAGGTGCAGCAGGTGCTGGCAATTGATGTGATTACTCTCTCCTGCTTGAAGTAGTGTGCTGGACCGGGCGGAGAGGAGAGAGGAGCAGAGCTGAACTGAGCAGCAGACTGGAGAGGACGCACACGCAAGCCTGGAAAGGCTAAAGACTGGAGCGACCCAGATCGAGGTCTGCACGGTGTGGCGGCGGCGGTGGCTAGGGAAGCCCGCCGAATTGAGGGGTGGGGATTGAACCCACTGATTGGACAATAAAGGAAGTTCAAACTCACTGGCTGTGGTTCCGCCCGTGTCTAGCCGACCCGCGGTGGCACTTGTGTGTCACAGGGATCAATACGCACGAGTTTTCAAACGCCTTTGAAAGCTGGAAAACACGGATGCAACGGTGTATTCAAACCAGTGGGGATTACTTTGAAGGCGACATCTATGAATAATTGTTAAAATATAACAAATGAAAAGTTATAACCAGTGTCCGGTTATTTTCCGGTTCTCCCTCGTATTCAATCACTGCATGCGCTCAGCGCCCTGCGTGCTGTGTGTGTGTGTGTGTGTGTGTGTGTGTGTGTGTGTACGTGCATGCATGTGTGTGTTTGAGAGAAGAGGGAGACAGCGCTGATTGGCTGTTGCCTGGGTGACAGGATATTATGGGCTGTCACTTCTATGACAGCGATGCGCTGATTGGCTGAGAGAGCGTGCATACTGCTAGCAAGACGGGGACGGACAGCACCTTCGACCTGCCTTGTACATGACCGACATGAATAAATGGACCCAGGGCCGGTCCCAGGCACAGGCCAACTAGACGGCGGCCTAAGGCGCAATGTGGGGGGGGGGGGGGGGGGGGGGGGGGGGGGGGGGGGGGGCATGGCCATACAAGGGGCGCCCCGGTCTGCGGCGCGCTCCGTCGCACCACACTGCTCGGCATCACACACACACACAGGGCGCTGAAGCCCGGACACATGCTTGTATGGAAAAAACAAATGTGGACTTTCAAGATTTGTATTTGAGGACCCCTGGTCTATACTCTTTGGTACTGCAGCATGCTGAGCAGTGTACGGTAGAGACCAGGCTGTGGCACATCAGGTCTTCACTATGCCACAATGACCCCTCTTCAGAACCACAGTCACTCATTCAGAAATGGCTTTTAATAAAAAAAAAAAAAAAAAGTGGAACTCTCTAGAACAAAACATTTTATAAGTAAAATCTTTAAACAATAAAATAAAAGCAAGTATTAAATCATAGGTATAAAAAACGTTTTCAGTAACTCTTGTGTTTAGTAAAATCCAGCTTTAATTAAATATATCCTCCTCTTCTTCTCCTTCCAGTTAATATTGTTATTATTATTATTTTTATTTTTATTTTCAATGCAGCTATATTCAGCCATGAAACACAAAGATATGAATGTCTTTCTCTCGGCCTCCTTCTTGTGAGTAGATTAGACATGTTGCAGCTGTCTGCAGATTCTAATCTTTCTATCCTGTGAAAATAGCAATCTGCAGTTTGCTCAGGATTACAGTGGATTGCAGAATTATTCTGTTCACATGCACACTGATAAACACTGTTTTCAGGACCCGTTCAGATAAAACACAGCAGTGGGGTCTGAGTGAAGACAGCCTTTATTCGACGCTCCGCTGACAGCCGTCATGCAGAAACCACCTTGACAGGTTACTCTCGCCTTTTTAACCCCCATCGTCAGAGCACCACACCTCCCCACGCCACCAAGCCCCGCCCCTTCCAATGTGAGAATTCCCTCATCCACAGACACCACAACACCATATAATCAATGCAATACAACACAAACAAGTATCATCAGTGCTGCTACATGAATGAGATGTTTGTTTCTTATTCCGTCCAGCTGAGGCTGACTTGTGCTTCCTCACTTCCTTCACTTCCTCTTCAGTTTTGCATGCAGACACAGTGAAGGCTCTCGGTTCAACCATGAACTCAACCGAAGGCTTGTGTGTAGCTCCAGCAGGAAGGTTTCCAACAGCAGTGTGATTACCCAAAGGTGTGAAATCTCAGCGGCAGCAGGAAAAATGACCAAAATGCTTCATCTCCAGCTTCATTCCAGAGATCCAAAGAGGAAGCTGGTTTGGTCTCTCCACCCACAGTCAGCTGGTCACAGCTGTCTGCATGTTCTCCCTGTGTTTGACTGTTCCTCTCTTTACAAAGTAAAATATGAACTTCAAACTGTATTATATTTCAAGAGGTTTTTTTTTTTTTTTTTTTTTTTTGTAATTTAGCATTGAACCAGTTGTTATATTGAGAATAATCTATGAACAGCAAAATAAAAAGTAGCGTTGAGATGACTTTATGGATTCACTGTAGAGATGTTAGAGGATGTAAAACTGTCGCCAGCTGCATGTGCACAGTGCAGTTAATGTGCATGTGCATAATGAGCACATGAATGAGCACATGAATGTTGGTCTTATAAACTAAGCGCATCCAGCCCACTGCCAGTAGCAGCTTAACTGATCACTGCTGGTTTGATAGTCTTACAGAATGAACACAGACGGTATGGTTCTCCTGTTTCCATGGATGTGTAGTGGCTGTGCATGGCCACAGGGGGGCAGTAGCACCACACAGTCAAGCCGCCCTTCTTCTTGCTGGGAGCAAGGTTGTTGGGGACCTTAACCCAGCAGACCTATGGATCCTGTTCATTATGAGCGCTGATTATGAACACAGGTTGCTCCGGCGCCGGGTCAGGGTGTGTGTTCGCAGAGCTGCGCTCATAATTACTCAGGAGGACATTCCTCTGCACACACTCCCCCGCTCAGCGCAGAGTCAACACAAAGAAACACTGCCATCGATTTCTGTCCCTTCCTCCCTCCCTCACACACGCACGCACGCACGCACGCACGCACGCGCGCGCGCGCGCGCGCACACACACACACACACACACACACACACACACACACACACACACACACACACACACACACACACACACACACACACACAGGGAGAACATGAAGTTTATGCTAAACTTTGAGAAGGTCCGTGTCTATTAGCTCTTTTCTCCATTATGCCCCCCGACCCCCCCACCAGACAGACTGCAACAGAACTTTAGATAAAGTTGCAGCCGCCCCAGTGGCTGTTTAAGAAGATGCTTTTCATGCCTTCTTCTCCAGACAGTGAGGATCACAGACAGACTGTCACATCAGCAAACAGTCCTCTGCTTCACGGACTGCAGCCAACGGAAAAAGCTTCATTTTCCACGCCATTATTACCCTAAATGTCTGAAATGGACATGAGAATGTGGCAAAGAAAAAAAAAAGAAACTTTTTATTGATCAGTAAATGATTTCCCAAACTGTGTGCAGGTACCTCTCCTGGTTAAATCATCTGACTCTAATGTGTCAGTCTATCCAGTCTAATCCTGAGGGATCATGTTGAGGATCAGTCCTTGATTTTCGCCACAGAAAACACATTTCTTTCTTCACAGCCACACGGTAAGTGTGAAAGGCCACTGACTCTTCTGTCTCCTTACTGTTCTTTACTATTGGTTCTTTAAATGTTCCTTTAAAAAAAACACTTTCATTTCATTTAACACTACAGTCAGTACAGGGTGTGTGTGTGTGTGTGTGTGTGTGTGTGTGTGTGTGTGTGTGTGTGTGTGTGTGTGTGTGTGTGTGTGTGTGTGTGTGTGTGTGTGTGTGTGTAATAACTGTTATATAATCAATGTAAAGGTAATAATAAGGTCTGGTTTTATCGTTTTGCAGCCGGTGTTCTTGTGTTATTGTGTTTTTCAGGTTCCGGCTGCTCCAGATCCCCTCTGTCTCTGGCTCCGGGTTTCTTTAAACCTTCCTGCCTTCCTTTTCGAGTTGCTGTTTTTCAGAGAGCTGCATTTGAATAAAGACGTTTTCACCAGAGAGACCAGAGAAGCCTCTGTCGTGGTTGATTTCTGGCTGCCTGATTGGATGAGAGAGCGGTGTCAGTGCAGGTCAGAGGTCGCAGCCTGATCTATAGTTGATAGGCGTTCTGTCAGGACTCCCTCACTGGTGTTTGAGGAGCGGCACAGTGATGACTGCTGCTGTGTTTGCTTTGAGCAGGCTCCACAGTGCTGCAGTACTTAGTGACTGGATTAGAGCATCAATTAGGCAGCTATTGGATGCACAACGCCATGCAGATTGATTTAGATGCTGGGGAGCTCTGCTCAGGTTGTTTGTATGGAGACCATATGAAACAGGACTGACTGGAGCCTTCAGCTCCACAAATATCCGAAAACAACTTTTGATGCCATGTTAGTAGTCATTGGCTGTCAGTGTCAACATCCACATGAATATTAAAGTCTCTCACCTGAATTATTTGATCTGAACTCAGAACTAAACTGGAGAGAAATTCTGAACATTCAGATAAGTTCAGAGTGTGGAGCAGGGGGTGATACACTACAGCCAGCAGGACTGGCTTCTGTGTTTTCCAGCTGGAGTTCATGAGGTTCAGAGAGAGACTTTACAAGGCTTTCTGCTTGGTTTTAGTTCTGGACTGATGAGAAGATTAGAGTTGTAGATGGACGCTGCTCCACTGCCTTGGCCAGGTTCTCCTGGAATATGTTCAATAACATTTTGACATCTCCTGACATGAAGTCCAAGTTTCTGAGGAAAAGTCAGCCTTACAGTTACGGGTTAAAAATCTTTGGCTCGTAATGACCTGCCCAACTTTACCTCTGATTGGCTCATCAGTAAACACAGACATTAGCCAATCAAACCACTGAATGCAGTGAGTCACAGCTTCATCTCCCCATCGGTGTAAAAACAGTCAGTCTGGCTCATGGATCACGCTGAGTGGTGCATGAGAAGGATTTACAAATGAGTGTAAATAGTTTCTGAATAGTGGGCTTTTTAGCTGATAAGCAGTTGAGGATGGATGGATGGATGGATGGATGGATGGATGGATGGATGGATGGATGGATGGACGGATCTATGGGTTTAATAACAGCAACTGTTAAGGCTTGTGGTACAGAACCTGTTACTAAAGATAAGTTGATCTTATCTAATAGTGATGTACTGATCGGGGGAAAATGTCTTTAAACGGTCTAGCTGGACTGGATCAATAGACCAGTTGTTGGTTTAGATGAATAACTCGGAGTTCTTTCAGATGATGCTGGATCGTTGTGAGTCAGATTCTACTGACAGATCTGAGGATGTGGCTGATCGGTCTGTGACCACTGTGGGAAGTGTGCTTTCAATTTCATCTCAAATAGTTTAAATTTTGCCGTTCAAGAAGTTTAGAAAATCATTCCAGCTAAAGGATAAAGACTCAGAGTTGGACAGAGCTGTGACTTTTTGTGACCCTGGCTGCAGTGCTGAAAAGAAACCCGGGCTGGTTCTGCTGTCCTGCTGTGAAGGAATACTGTGGAGCGCTTTTTAATGTTAGAATGTTGTTCTACATGTTCTTTTAATCAATCCATCTTCTTGTGAATGTTGCCATTTTTGAGCTTCTACTTCTGCTTCGGACCCTTTCCCCATCCACTGAGCAACAAGTGGACCAAGTGGTCTTGTCAGGACGTGGTGTTGATGTCAAAGAAAAGACAATGTATTGACTCAATTGTCTGACATCCAGAAGACGTCCTCAAAGGACAAAGCCACTGCACGAAGACACGTCCAAAAGATGTCTTTTCATCATTTTGGTCCCATGAAGGTGGAGACTGGAACACCAAACATCGAGCATTGAGTCCACAGGACCTCCTTATAAAGGTGAGCTGTAGTCATTATGGGTGTCTTTTCAATGTTAAAGTTACTCTTGCTTTAGACGTGGTTTTTCTAACAAGTATTTTTTTCAGGGATCTCAAAGTCACTTACAATTGACTTCATATGCGGCAGTGGTAGGTTCTGTGACCAGAGCTGTCCATCAGCCCCTCCAACCACCGTCACCACTGTCACTGCATCCACCCTGCTTCCTGCGGTTCCCTCTCAGTCTCCCATCCATCTGGATGGCCTTACCTATAAAACTCTGCGGGAAAATCTGACAATAATGGTGCGTGGGAACGCAACGCAAACTTCTGTCCGCAAAAAAAATTCGGGAGGTAAAAAACTGTCCGCAGCTCAGCTGTTCGCAATTTCCAAGTAATGGATTCCAATCCTGTGCAGAACATGACGGTGGTCGATCCCTCCCACAATCCTGCCCCAACTCCACCCCTTGGCACCATATATGGGTATGCAAATGAACTCATGAATGAAATCTGGGTATATTAGAGGGTGCGGCGCAGCGCGCTGTTACATGCACGATGGACGGTAAATGACCCAAGAAGCGACCCTTCAAGCGAGACAGAAATCCAAACCCTCATTGGTGAGGTGGAGAGCCGGTCTTGCGTCCTTTTTGGAGGACACAGCAGCGGAGGGACAAACAAACGGAAAAACGTTGAGTGGGAGCAGGTGACTACAAACGTGAACGTGGTCAGTGCCATCAGGCGCACTACTGCTGAATAGAGATGCGTGGATTGTGGTTGCACCCGCAGATCGGGCGGATGATGAGCCGAAAAATTAAGATTTTAATGACATTCGGGCGGGTTGCGGTTGAAGCACTCAAATAAAAAAAAAAGCAACATTTTAATAGCTGAGGTATCTTCAATACACCTAAACACTATTCGGCGGATGGCGGGCGGGTTCGGTTTTGAAAATTGATAAAAAATCGTTCGTGCGGGCGGATAGCGGGCGGATGGAGATTTTAAGAAGCGGTTGCGGATGGAAAAATGAGCCATCCATGCATCTCTACTGCTGAAGTGAAGGAAAGTGTCCGACTTGAAGGAGAGTTGTCATAATTCATAGAGTCTCAACATCGCAGAAACACCTTAAAAAAAAAAACTTAACATAAAAATGTAGTGGGAGTTGGTTGCACAATATGATCGTGCGTCCAGGCATTATCAGAATAGTTTTGCCTCTTGAGTCAACAGGTTTTAACGCGCTGCAGCACATAGTCTGTGAACCCGGGATGATTCGGGGTTCGGACGTCAGATATGGCCATGGCAAAATAGCAAACATTTTTTGTGTCAATTTTCCATTTAATTGAGAACAATTTGAAGTGTGTACGAGGGCGTACCCAAAAGAAACCGGAATTTGGTTGTGACTTTTACATTTCAAAATAAAACACCACTGCCTTCAAAATAATCTCCATCTGCATTAATGCAGCGCTCCAGCCGTGTCTCCCACCTCACCAATGTGTCGTCAGACCCGTGCGTAATTGTGCCATTCAGGGCCGGCTGTGATTTTTCTGTCACCTCCTCTACATCTGCAAACCGCTGTCCCTTCAGCTGCTTCTTCAACCTGGGGAACAAGAAAAAGTCCCTGGAGGCTCCATCTGGAGAATCAGGCAGATGGGAGAGGAGATTCATCTCATTCTTCTCCAGAAACTGCGTGAGGCGCAGCGCCGTGTCCGCTGGCGCTCTGTGGTGGTGGATCAACCGGCTCCACTCCGCCACGACGCTCTGCTTCCTCCTCACATCCTCACGGAGCGTCTGAGGACTTCCTGTAGTAGTCCTGGTTTACAGTCTGACCTGGAGGGACAGACTCGCTGTGGACCAGACCCTGGACAGCCAAGAAGCAGCTCAGCATTGTTTTCACGGCTGAGCGGACCTGACGGCTTTCTTTGGCCGAGGGGATCCGTGGTGTTTCCACTGGCTGACTGCTGTTTGGTCTCTGGATCAGACCCACAGCAGCACGTCTCGTCTTGCTGCAACAAGCTGAGTGTTTCTGCTGCCGTTTTTCCAGCAAAAAGCAGAATTTAATGTTTGCGCTGCTCTGGCTTCCCAGTCAATGTCGCCATTTCAGAAAAATTGCAGACTGCAGCGGCACTCTGTTGCTATAAATAGCGCCTGACAGGCGTCAGTGTCACTCTGGGAGCTCAGATTTTTCACAGATGTGCACGAGGCTTACCTGCAGCACATCTGACGGCCAGAAGTCCAAACTCATTATTATTAGTATTTTATGACCAAATTCTAGTTTCATTTGGGTTCACCCTCGTATCATGAGAAGAATTATTATGTCATTACAAGTGACAGTGGGTATTTGTAGTGCAGAGACAAAAACATTGTAGGTGTTTTCATTACGTGATGTGCAGGTTTGGGAGGGTTACTTTTAAATTGTAATCTGGTACAATTACAAGTTACTTGTCAAAAAATGTAATCAGTAACTTATTCTAATTACTTCAATTAAAAATTAACGTACTAGATTACTTTTAGTTACTTTTAGATTACTTCACCAGCAAACATAAAAGGTAAAGACAAATATGATGTGTCATCCTCACAGTGTAGTGACAGCTCTACACAGTAAACACTAAAAGCTCTGAGTGTCTGAACTCTGCTGAACTCTGTGTTCAGCCCCAGTTTATACCAACAACATGACCTTTGACCTCTAACCTACTGAGAATCTGACTTTCTTTCTTTCTGACTCAGGATCAGAACCATCAGTCCAGACTGTGTTCCTCTAGTGGTTCTACAGTCCAGCAGCAGCAGGAGCCGCACTGACAGTGTTAACACACATTTCTATTATACTCAAAATCTGCTTTGTAGCTGCACTGCTGAAGTGAGGAGCAGTGTTTTGTGTTCAGGTCGGCCATGCAAAGCATTATTTCAAGGAGTTCAGAGTTGATTCATTCCTCAGTGACAGAAGGAAACATGCAGTCTCCAGTAAATCCTCCATCCAGGCTGAAGATGTTATTGCCTCCATCAGATTCTTCTGAGTTCAGCCTGGTGAGGCTGAGGTTCTCAGCAGCAGGATACTGACAGGTTAGCAGGTTACTGACAGGTTAGCAGGTTACTGACAGGTTAGCAGGATACTGACAGGTTAGCAGGATACTGACAGGTTAGCAGGTTACTGACAGGTTAGCAGGTTACTGACAGGTTAGCAGGATACTGACAGGTCAGCAGGTTACTGACAGGTCAGCAGGTTACTGACAGGTCAGCAGGATAATAACACTTTAGCTTCACTGAGTTCAGGTGTGTTTCATACCTGTAGATGTGTCTTCAGGTTTGATGAGTTCCTGGATGTTGAGACCGTTTTCACAGCTGGAGGCAGAGTTTACATTTTACAGAGAAGTTCTGGCCTCATCTGACTTAAATACAAAATGTCTCCGTTTCCAGCCAAAGAAAGAGTTTCTCTCTGGAGCAGCCATGACTCCAGCAGCAGGGGGTAAAATCCACGGCATCGCGGTCTGTTTCATTCAAGGTTAAACGGAGCAGAGCGCGTTAAAAGTAGTAGAGCGGGAGGCTGCTCCAAGACAGCGGTGGATGCGGCGTCTATCATTTATATATCTACGGTGTTTATTGTTTATAGATCTACAATATGGCGGTTTGTGCCGTAAAGCGCTGTAAGGTGCTGTAAAGTGTCACAGTGTCTGTATACGGCGCGTCTGTTGTTGCTGGTATTTTCCGTCTGATTTTCAAAAGTAATCCCGCTCAGTAATCCGTGTTTTTATCAGAAGTAACTGTAACGAGATTACATATTTTTTGCGCTTACTGTAACGGATTACAGTTACAATTTTTTTGTATCCTGATTACGTAACGCCGTTACATGTAACCCGTTACTCCCCAACCCTGGTGATGTGTGTGATTGCTCCCTTTGAACTATTGAATTTGTGTTTATTGTAGAAGATGTAGAAGGTGAGGTAGAGATGAAAACATTCCAAAGCACACTGAACGTGACTTCCTCAAAGTGTCTCTCCTCTTGTTTCCTTTTCCTTTTTCATCTCCACGTAGTTTTTCTGAATTGTGCGGTCCTGTACGGGAACTATTTTGTTTGCGGTGAGGAGTCCCACGCATTTGTTCCCTGCTCTAGATTTTTATAGGTACCAGCTTTGGCACAGAGGAGCCGCTGCGTAAAGTTTGGGGCTCGTTTTGTGCGCAGCCAGCTTTATAGGTAAGAACCCTGGTCCCTAACTGCTCACCGAGATCTGAGGGGATCAATTCAGCTTTATTTATAAAGTGCCAATTACAACATGTCGTTTCTAGACGCTTTTACAGAGAAACCCAACAGATCCACATGAGCAAGCATAAGCCACTGTGGAAAGGAAAACTCCCTTTTAACAGGAAGAAACCTTTGCAGAACCAGGCTGAGAGGAGAACCCTGCAGAACCAGGCTCAGAGGAGAACCTGCAGAACCAGGCTCAGAGGAGAACCCTGCAGAGCCAGACTCAGAGGAGAACCCTGCAGAACCAGGCTGAGAGGAGAACCCTGCAGAACCAGACTCAGAGGAGGAGAAGAACCCTGCAGAACCAGGCTCAGAGGAGAACCCTGCAGAACCAGGCTCAGAGGAGAACCCTGCAGAACCAGGTTCAGAGGAGAACCCTGCAGAACCAGACTCAGAGGAGAACCCTGCAGAACCAGGATCAGAGGAGGAGAACCCTGCAGAACCAGGCTCAGAGGAGGAGAACCCTGCAGAACCAGGCTCAGAGGAGGAGAACCCTGCAGAACCAGGCTCAGAGGTGGTCTTCCTGCTGTCTCGGTTGGGGGTTGGGGGACAGAGAGGGAAGGAGATAGGACAGACAGGTTCTTGTATCTACATACAGTTCATATATAAACTCAGGGTCCAGAGGCTACAGGAGGAACAATCATCAGTGACATGTAGCAATACAGTGAAATTACATTGAAACGAGAGAAGGAGCAGAACTGGGATCAGCCTCTTCCAGGCAGTGTCTGCTCAGTGGACCACTGATCTCAGATTGTTTATAACCATTTTCATTCTAATTGTCCTCCTTTTCTTGAATGTTGACAGTTTGTCATAATATTTCTTGAAAGTTGAAACGTGGCAGACGGTCTATCATTTATGTGAGATTTCATTTCTGTCACAAACGTCTAACAGCTCGATAAAACACTGCATGCAAATTCAGTTTATGGTTGGAGTGTTAAAGTCACATTTGTGGACAAAATCTTTAAATCTTGGATCAAACGGGTCAAATTACATTCCTCATGGATAAAACTATTAAAGGAGTCAGACTTGGAACACAACAAAGGTCAAAGGTCAACACACTGCTAGCTGGGATCAGGTCTTGAGCTGGATGAAGAGGTGGAAAGAAGATGAACCACTGCTCTTTCACTGGTGTCTAATCAGACAGAACTGATTTTTAATGGTAAATAATCTTATGGTTTCCCTTTGACCTCCAAACAGAGGCTGTGTGACACAATCAATATGAAGTATGAAGGCAATAAGACATAACATTTAATCTAAATCCAAATCCAGAATACAGGCACCTGGACACCTCCAGTCAGTGTTATAAATGTTGATGGAGTCACAGTTCCGGTCTGTATTCTATCTGAAATGCATTAAAATGATTTAAAATAAGAGCAGTGGCTGCTTGCTCTCTGAAAGAGTATAACTTGTCATCAGATGTGGATAAACATGAAAATTAACTCTCCCTGTCACCTCTTTCTTCCTGATACACCTCACTTTATCGTGTAAGAAAACACACACACACACACACACACACACACACACACACACACACACACACACACACACCCCTGTCCTTATCAGCAGCAGTGGGGATGTCGATAAATAGAAGCATCCTCTGGGTCTTGTTATTTCCTCCGCTGCAATTAACGTTCCCATCTGCTAACCTGTGATTAACGGTGTTTACCGATATGCCGCGGCGTGTTCCAGCGCTTGAGTCACAGTGCACACCTTCCTCTCCATTTCCCATCAGCCCCGCATGCAGCCCAGGCCGTCAGCGCTGAGCTTTCCCCCGAGACGCCACTTTTACCTGTACTGAAGGAGAGGTTCAGGAGAACTGAATGTGATCCCTGATGAACACCGACCAACACCAGACACGCCTGAAACATACTGCTCCAGTCCCTGTTTCATCCTTTCTGGGACTGTTGAGTTTTGACTTTGGTTCAACTGAAACTAGGAATTCTAACGTCCTTGACAGAGTTCAAGACGTCGACTCACCTCTGTGGTCCACATTCTGCTGACAGACGGAGAAATCTGTCGATATTTCCACTTTTTCACTACAAGACCTTCCAATCATCCACCGTTTGATTTCTTTGGGCTCATAATTATTCTGCATCTGTAGTAGAATGTTTGCACATGATTACAGAGTTTGTATTTGTAGATCAAGTTTTGCGTCAAGTAAAAAAAAAAAAAAAAAAATCGGTAACACTTTACTTGAAGCCCCCCTGCATAACACATTATAAGTACATTCATAAAGCATTATAATGCCATTATAACATGTGTAGCTATAGTTATAAACATTCATAGATGATCACAATGCCAGGACCAAACCCTAACCCTAACCCTAACGCTATGCTGTATAGTGCTGTATAGTGAGTTACAAAGCATTGTGATCAAATATGAGTGTTTATAACTACTTACAATTTGTTATACCAGGTGCTTAAAGTAAAGTGTTACCAAAGTTGTTATAAAACAAACACTCGGTGGTCAAAGCGCAGCCGGAGCGTTCAGTTAGTGAGATTAAGGCTTCTTGTTTGAAACACAATTGAAAGAAATCATCCTCACAGCATTTTAGTCACTTTTTACACATAGTGAAGTGGAGCGTACAGCTGGACCCAGTACCGGGTCCGTCGGGCCGAACGAGTTAAATGACTTCCGTGATAAACAAGTCCATTCAGGCGGGAGTCACTGACATGTAAGCTAGCAGATCTACCATAGACTTTACAAGAACGTTGTCCGTGTTGTGTCAGTGCTCCCACAAAGCCGGAAACAAAAGCACTTGTATGAACCCAGGCTCCTGTACGCCTTCATTGCTGCTTTTGTGTATGCAGAAGAACGGTCAATTAGATAACAGTAAAAAATACCACAGCGAAAGCATGTCCATGAAGCCAGACCGACCCCGTTCAAGTTGAAAGACTAAGAGGCGTTCCGTCTGTCCTAAAGGAACAGTTTAAAATGTTTAAAACTGTTTAAAATAATCCACCTTCCATTAGACTCAACCATTCCTCCCACAGACCAGAGACCTCATTCACAACAGTTTCTGCAGCAGGAGGAGAAGAGTCATGGCTCGGTCAGAGTCTGGTCCAGCTGGAGGCTAAGCTACCCGCAAACCTACACCACTGCAGCTGTTTCTGATCACAGAAAGGTTCAGTTACCCATTTGACAGGGAAACATATTTGTCATTATTTTCTTGTCTTATATTGCAAGTTATGGAAAATATCCAAAGTGCACAGAGCATTTCATTTATCAAATACATTAAATGGAAAAAAAAACCCAAAAACGATGAATTTGAAATGCCATATCCTAATATATTAAATAACTAGAAGTTGGCCCTCAGAGAGGCAGACCTCCGCCACAGCTCAAACCAGTCACCAACACCAGAAGAACACCAGATATAATCACAACATTGTGATCGGGTGTGATCGGAGCGGAGCGCTGCAGCTTGCTGCGCCTCTCTCTGTCGCCCTCGTCTCCTGTGTGTGTGTGTGTGTGTGTGTGTGTGTGTGTGTGGTGTGTGTGTGTGTGTGTGTGTGTGTGTGTGTGTGTGTGTGTTTATCTGAAAAGGAAAACCGAAAAGCAACATAATTAATGTTATTTTACTTCATTTTAATTGACCGGATTCTCTGGTATTTTCCGTTCCTGACTTCCTGTCTGGTGCGATCTGCTCTGTCCAGCTTTACAGCTGGCGGTCCACGGCGAGCGACTCGCGGAGAAAATAGAGAGGAGCGGAGCGCCACGGTCCACGGCGCGAGCCGCTACGCCTCCTGTATGAACCGTCAGAGAGGTTAACAGGGGCGCCGATCTGACAGTCGGTGCGCGGCGCTTCTCACTTCCGCGTCGGAAGCAGCGCGTCCTGTGAACCAGGTGTTTCTCCCCCTGTCGGCGGGTCTGCCCAACCGTGTGAAAGACTCCCTATCTGTCAATGATAAAGAATCCTTTAAAAAAATTCCTGGATCCAGACAGTGATCCGGATCTTCACCAAAATTTAATCAATTCTAAGTTAGTCCAAGACCCGCCTTTCCACTAAGTTTCATTGCAATCCGTCCATTACTTTTTCTGGGATCTTGCTAACAAACCAACCAACAAACCAACAAACTGACATGATTACATAACCTCCTGGTGGAGGTAATGATATTTGGATAGATAGAGGAGCTCTTCATGCATGAGAAGGTTGGCCCTGTTAGGCCGTAAGGTGAAAGCCATATCGTTTCATCCCGTTCCCACATAGGGGCACTGCAAACTTTCAACATATTTAAAGGACCTGTATCCTGCTTTTTTAGCTCGTCCAAACTCTATTATTGGCATTAACATGGTAATATTTTTTTTTTGGCGCTAAGGAAAAGTCATTTTGTGTGAAATAAAAGATTTTCAGAGGTTAATTCTGAAACCCGGAAGAGAAAACGCTCTGGTTCACTGAACATCCCGCCTCTCCCCCTGTGGACTTTGACTGACAGCTACTTCAACCAATCAGAGCTACGTTAGCTTCTCTAAGGGTTAGCTTTAGCTCTTTAGCTTTAGCTTCTCTACACGCAAAGACGCGCGAAAACGTCTTTTCCTGTTAGAAACTCACCAAGCGCAGACCCTCCAGACCCTCCAGACCCTCCAGACCCTTCAGACCCTCCAGACCCTTCAGACCCTCCAGACCCTTCAGACCCTCCAGACCCTTCAGACCCTCCAGACCCTCCAGACCCTTCAGACCCTCCAGACCCTTCAGACCCTCCAGACCCTCCAGACCCTCCAGACCCTCCAGACCCTTCAGACCCTCCAGACCCTCCAGACCCTCCAGCATCATCAGTGTTCCAGAAATTGAGCACTGACAAATGTTCTGCCTTGTTCAGAAGGAAAACTGCAGTTAAATCTGTTAATATTTTGTAATTTATTTACCAACAATATTTAACATTCACCCAAGCATCTCTGACATAAATATGAACCAGTTGAACCAGACTCAGAGACTTTCTGCAGAACCAGAGGAGAGGACAGAGGACAGACAGAGACGGATTCTCTAAATCAACTCAGCATTGCTCCACTCGCTGCAGACGTATCAGTGAAGGAGAGTTAAGACACCAGCTTACAGTTTCACGCAGCAAAATCAGCATAATTAACACGGTCAGATTTGATTTAAGACTTTTAAGGTGTGTATATGGGTCCGCACTCAGTGTTACTTGAACAGTTTTTTGAGTGTTGGCACTGCAACACCAATTTATTGTAATTATTGACTTTGTCTGGAGTTAAAATCTAACACTTCTTAACACTGTTAAGAGTTAGCTGTTGGAGGACTCTTTTAGCAGGTGTTAAACATTAACTCTCACTTAGGTCTCATATCAGCTCTTCAAGTGTTACCCTTGTAAAAGAAAGATTTTCTTAAAATACCAAGGCCGTGTTTATTTGAAACATGTTTATTTAACTGGTGCACCACAGAAAAAAAACATTTAAAACATCTAACAGTGTGGAACAACGAATCCATTCTTGCTGTCATTTGAATACCTTTTGTCAAAAGCCATGGTTTGAATGAATGTATAGAAACTGGAGAGAGCTTCATCACAACAGACTGAAAACAGCGTGAGCTTTGAATCGTCCATCTGAAGCAGCCTGATGTCAGAGCGCTGCATGGCAGAGCTTTCTGCTCCACAACCATGGAGCATTTTTGGATTTTCTTCTGTTGCTCACCAACGCAGAGGAGGAAGGGCTGTGTGGGACCAATTTTCTCCAGGAATAGCGAGGCTGGCTGCTTGCTGTCGGCAGAATGACACAAATACATATACACCAGGGGTCGGCAACCTTTTTGTCATGGAGTGCCAGTTTTAAATGTTCTCATCAGTGTGTGCCATTATCAACTAAAACGCAAGTTCACACAAAATACAAAAAGATTTCCAACATACCTGGAAATTTACTCCATTCAGATAAACCACATAAAATCATATCTTTAAAGATATTTTTTTCTGTTATTAACTCCAAATAGTGCTCTCATAAACTTTGTGCTCCGCATGCCGATGTTTCGAATTAACTGGTGCCCGTGTTAACTTGTGACCAATAGATGAATGAGACTTGTAGTCGCTCTAGCGAATGTCGGTTATCTACAGTTACAGTGAATGTATAAGTTTAAAGTTATACTGGAGGATCCTTAGAACCAATCAGCGTTGTATGGTTCCAACTTGTAATTGGGCAGTCATAATGCCAATCAATGTGGGAAAGCGTTTGCGTGATGACATACGAGGGCGGACCCAAATGAAACCGGAATTTGGTTGTAACTTTTTATTATTTCTTACACTTCAAAATCAAACATCACTGTTGCCTTCAAAATAATCTCCATCTGCATTAATGCAGCGCTCCAGCCGTGTCTCCCACTTCACCAATGCGTCATCAGACCCGTGCGTAATTGTGCCATTCTGGGCCGACTGCGTTTTGTCTGTCCCCTCCTCCACATCTGCAAACCGCTGTCCCTTCAGCTGCTTCTTCATCTTGGGGAACAAGAAAAAGTCCCTGGAGGCTCCATCTGGCGAATCAGGCGGATGGGAGAGGAGATTCATCTCATTCTTCTCCAGAAACTGCGTGAGGCGCAGCGCCGTGTCCGCTGGCGCTCTGTGGTGGTGGATCAACCGGCTCCACTCCGCCACGACGCTCTGCTTCCTCCTCACATCCTCACGGAGCGTCTGAGGACTTCCTGTAGTAGTCCTGGTTTACAGTCTGACCTGGAGGGACAGACTCGCTGTGGACCAGACCCTGGACAGCCAAGAAGCAGCTCAGCATTGTTTTCACGGCTGAGCGGACCTGCCGCGCCGACATCTGGCCCTTCTCAGACCCCCGGACCACTCATGGACCTGAGTCTTCCCAGAGCAGCATCCTTGTAGGCTTGCTGCAACAAGCTGAGTGTTTCTGCTGCTGTTTTTCCAGCAAAAAGCAGAAATTAATGTTTACGCGCTGCTCTGGCTTCACAGTCAATGTCGCCATTTTGGAAAAATCGCAGACTGCCGCTGCACTCTGTTACTATAAATAGCGCCTGACAGGCGTCAGTGTCACTCTGGGAGCTCAGATTTTTCACAGATATGCACGAGGCTTACCTGCAGCACATCTGACGGCCAGAAGTAGAAACTCATTATTATTAGTATTTTATGACCAAATTCCGGTTTCATTTGGGTACCCCTCGTATCCTGTCGAGTCGCCAACTCTGGCGCTCTGGTTACGAGCCGTGCATGCTCAGAGCATTGTTTAGGAAGTGACATGCAGTGGGAGCAGAACGCGTGTTTTACAGGGAGATTCCTTTACGAGGCGGTGGACATTCAAAGCACCAAAGGGATTTAGGACTGATCACGACGTGGGGAAGTTTCTGCTGGACCCGTAACGTACTTATTAACCCATTCAGATGTGTTCCTGTTGCATAGACACGAAAGATACTACTTTATGGATCGTATTACTATGTATGATTGGAAGAAGAGTCCGACATGATTACAAAAGTGTTTTAATTCTATGAAAGACGACGCTCCAGCTGCGCGGATGTAAACAAACTGACATGCGGCTGATGTGCGCGCTCCCACAGTCCTCATGGAGGCAGCCGCGCATGGCAGTGCTCCAAAAATGGCAAATCGGCCATGTTGTTCGAAATTGGCGGAGAATCCTCGAATATGTCTTTAAAGTCTTTTGTCAGTCTTCCCCTTAAACATGGGACGTCATATGGACGTCCAGATCATGTCCATATTGCGTCGGTCCGTCCAAGACCAATTGTAGACCTATGTTGGACGTCCAAAATAGGTGCGGTATTTGGACGTCTTATTATTACCCAATTTCGACGTCGAGATGACGTTGAAGATCTGGACGTCGAAATTAGGACCCGATATCAACGTCTACATGTGGTTGAACATTCGAAAGTCGGGGAAACTTTATGTTCCTTGATTAAAAGTGTTTACCATCTGAAAGAGATGAGATGACGTATTATGTATGAAACGGGTTTTGATGTATTTTATTTTTGTTTTATTTTGAAGGGCGACAGACAGGAAGTTCTGTGTCTGTGTTCACTTATTGGCTGCCATGGTGTATATTAACTTGACTAAGTGAACCCGGAAGTGGAGGTGTGTCAGATGTGTACGCTTTACTGCGAAAACCACGGAGCTGGAGACGCTGCTGTCGGGCTAATTAAGTGTTTTTCCCTTAATCGCTGGTCCAGCGGTTGTCGGGGAACCCTGATTCCTGTTTTGTGGACCGACGGTAGTCTGGAGCCACCTTGGACCGGCCGGTCACAGTCCCTTTTGAGGGCAGTCAGCACCATAGCATGCTGGGACAGCGGATGGAGGAAGAGTTCGCTGCAGATTCGTCACTGGTCCGGTATTTTGAGTACTGTGAAGTTTTTGCAATAAAACCTGTTTAAAAAGAACTGGATTGTGATCGTAGTTTCCTGTACCTGTGAATTTTGCTGTACCTTGGCTTGTCAGCAGGTTGGATGCCGTCTTTATGCATTTCGAGTTAGCATCTGCTGGTGATTGATTCAAATGAAGTAATAGGAAAATAACCTTGGACTCAAAACAACGTTGATAGTAAATGGTTGAAGTTGTGTCATAAACTCACTGTGGATTCAACATTGAAATATCAACATTCTTCAGATGTATATACTCGTCAGTATTTTTAAAATCATGACTTATAAAAATTTTCCTGAAATATGTCAGTTGAAAAACAACGTTATTTCAACATCCAGACAACGTTGATAATTTACCATTGGAAAAGTGTTTATGTGAATGTTAACCCCGCCTTGTATTTCTTTTTCTTTGAGTCTGTTTGTTTTCATTGTCTCGTAAAGATAGAATTATGTCTAACAAAAGAGCGGCCCAAGCGGTTAAATTTAGTACGTAATTTCATCAAATTGTGAACTTTGGAGAAACACATAAACATTTTTAAAACCACCACTTTATTTTAGGAGTAGTATTCCGCAAAATAGTGGTCACCCTCCCGTTTACAGACGGTCTGCTCAATAAACTAACAGCTCAACAGGTAAGGCTGAGGATCGCCGAACAGTAAGTTGTGAGTTCGAATCTCGAGTGTCTCCTATGTGTAATAAATTGCTGAAATAACTGAAAGAATATGCTGCGAACTTGGGCCACAAACCCGGGACATTAGGTTTTGGTCAACTTAAATTATATTTTCCTCTCTTTTTTTGTCTGAAGGTCCTGGTGACGTCGATACCCGACGTCGAAATTACGGTAAAAAAACGTTGCTGGGACGTCCAACATAACCTTAAAAAGACGTTGATTCAACGGTCTTTTTTGCTCAGTGGGTAACTTCAACAACTGCTGTTATCAGCATGTATTTAAACAGAATTCCACCGTCACTCATTAACACGGGAACCAGTTAATCCATAACACCGGCCGGGGGATGCTCGTTTTCTGCTACGGAGCTCTTTGAACAACTCGCTGTTGCGCAATTTGCTTCCATCTCGCCTCTCCCGTGTTTGTTCTCTCGGGGTTTTTATTAAAAAAGTGATTTTCAACCACTGTCATGTTCTTCTCCTTGTTTTTGGACTGTCCTGTTTCCCATTTACTGCGCTCGTCAAAATGTCACTACGTACGAGGGAACACATGCGCGGAACAAATAATCCCTTGTTAAATACGCTCCGCTGTCAGGCACGGAGGGGATTATTGATCGGTGTACACCACCTCGTACAATCGGCTCCGAAATACAATCGCTCAGAGTGAAGCGAATCCACACGGGCGTTTACTGACACATTTACAATCCGCTTCGCCATTCAAGCCATTATATGAGGCGCATGTAAACATGCCTGGTGTTGAAGCTCGTGTCCGAAGTTTTGAAAGAGAGGTTTTTTTTAATCCAACATCTCGAGGCTCCGCCCTCCCTCTGCTTTCATGAGCGACCAAGCCACGCCCCTTTAATTGTGCACGCAAATTATCTGTCGGGTGAAAATGAGAGCCTCTGAGTCCTCCAGCATCCTCCATGTTGAGCTGTTTCCGGTGGATGTTCAGCAGACGGTGGATATATCTGCTGCAGAGCTAACTCTCCTCTGCTGGGCGAGCGACGTGCTCTCTGGCTGCTCCACACTTTGATTGACAGCACGAGAATGCGGAAGCTTGAAGTCTATTGGCTGAAGCTGACCGGAGCTTTTTCTGATAACATGGGGGTCTATGAGACGAAGGCGGGGCTCAGAAATACATTTTTATATTGCTTTATGCTAATATTATATTGTAGTATGAACCAGACTGACACATTTAAGCTCTGTTGAAAAATGATTCATACGTTGGAAACGAACAGAAACTCTGGACACCAGCTTTAATGCCAGGGTGCCAAGGGTTGCCGACCCCTGATATACACAGTACAGTTGGCATAACATACCACATGAGTAGAGTTCATTTTTAATGGCATAAATTTAGTTTAATTAATCGTCAGTTTCAGGCAGTATCACTTAAAGCACATATACCTTACCACAAGAAGTGTCAGGAGAGGATATCTCTGCAGCATCTCTTTTTGAGGAGAACCTCAGACACAGACAGGTTTTGGTTATTTTTTTTCCTATTATTATTATACAGGTCACCTATATTGGCAGTTACCCAGAGATGGGAAATAACGACGTACAAGTAACGAAGTACTGTAACAAAGTACATTTTTTTGGTATCTGTACTTTACTATTTATTTTTCTGAGTACTTTTTACTTGTATCCGCTACAGTTTAACACAAGTATCTGTACTTTTTACCCCGTACATTTTCAAAACAGGCTCGTTACTTTTAATGCACGACAATGATTAAAAAAAAAGAATTAAAAACGTCTCCGCAGGCTCCGCCAATCGTATGAAACATTACTCACGGTTCCATACATCCCAACTTGTGATTGGCTCGCTGTCCATGATCGTTCTTTTCATTGGCTACAGAGACTACACCCACACACACAGCTTTCTCTGGCGGCAGACTTCAGGTAGCACGCTCACTCACTGCAGCAACTTGAATGAGAGATGTGATAATGTGAGGAGGACTATGGAGTCCAGTGAGGCAGCGACATGTCCGACACAGAGGAGCAGGACAGCAGAGTGACAGCGGTAAACCCTGACGACGCCACGCCGGAGGACGAGCCAGGTGAACGGGACGAACAGACCACAATTCTAACAGTCTTATGAAAAAAAACTTGGTTTCTGTATCAGCACAAACCTGTTTGAAGATATATTCAACAATTTGCAATTTGTTTTCTCAAAAAATGGCAGATCTACAGCTCATAGTGCTGCACTTGCTGTGCCATGAGCTTTTAGATCAGTTACTTATGAAAGTGTAACGGTGCAAGTGTTTAAAAGTGACACAGATCAAGTCCTAACAGGTTAATGGCCTTCAGATTAGCCACTGTATGATGTGAGGCTAAGATCTTAACCTCACAAATTGCAACCTCGAGGTTACAGTTGATTTTACAGACACGACTGGTAAAAAAGAAATACTTTGTGCTTTTACTCTAACAGTACATTTCATATCCTGTACTTTTTACTTTTTATTTGAGTAATTATTTCAATGAGTACTTTTACTTTTACCAAAGTCATTTTTTTCACAAGTACTTGTACTTTTACTGAGTACAGAATGTAAGTACTTTTCCCATCTCTGCAGTTACCACAGTAAAAATCAGTCATAACTGTAAATCTACATAAAATGAATGCAAATAAAATACAAAAAAAGGCCGGAAATCAACAATCAAATTAAAAAAAAAACTGCCTTGCACTTTACTTTATATTCTAACTTGAACTTTCTGAATAACAGGGCGAATCCTGATGAAAACTGAAGCTACGTGGAGAAAAGCACGCCGGCAGGCCACTTCTCTCTGGTTAAATGTAGTTTGGTGATTCTAAGAGACAGACCTTATTTTAAATGTGAATTGTATGAAATAAAGTTGAAGACCCATTAAAAAGAGAACGCGCTGTCAGCGCGGTTAGCATCATGTCCGCGGTCTTAGCATCAGCTACGACTCGTTTGCCAGAACGTCCAGGCTTTCAGCGTACCGAGCGCTCGCTCCTGGCTGGCGGTCACCATGAACAGACTGCTGGGTCTGTATTCCACTGGGTTTGGCTTAGCTACTGCTGCCAGAGCTCCAGACACTCAATTCATGTCAGCTAGCTTCTCTGCATAAACAGCACAGCAGGAAGTGTCTCAAACATTTATCTTAGCAGATGCAATCTTTAAGAACAAATATAAAGCTTAGCGAGCTGGGGAGGCTAACGAGGAAGCATCACTTTGAAAACAGACCATGTGCCAGACAGGACACGGACATTACAAAACATAACGTTGTCAGAAGTTTTATTTACTTACTGAGCAATGTGGACTTAAAACCGAGCAATCCTCAGGTTTCCCAGAGCTCTTCAGTCCATGTCTGACCGCTGCAGCTGCTGCTGGCACTGACGGGGCAGGTGGAGCTGGGGGGGGGGGGGGGGGGGGTTATCTAACACCTGAAGTGTCAGGTGCAGGTTCACAGTTAAATGGTTTAGAGTTGATATTAGTGCGATAACACTGACAGGTTTGATATGAAAACACTTTGCTTTGACACTCTGCTGTGACACCAAAGGCTCTAATTTGACGGCGCAACTTGGCCGTTGATCACCGGCAGAGGCCGCGCATTCCTATTTTCGACAGGTGCAGAAGAGGGTTTCTGACCGGTCTGCTGCACTTGCGCCCAGATGGGCGTGGCCGTGCACCAGGGGGAGGGGTCGACAGAATCAGCTGGGCGCAGTGAGAGTTTAGTGCAGAAGGTGTGAGCAGGCTGGGGAGGAGGATCTGATGATGATTTGTCTGAGAAAACCTCAGAGGCAGGGTTTCAGCTTGTCAGTGTCATGAAAGATGCACAAAATCACTCATGAAGAACATACTAATTTTTTTTATTATCTTCTTTAACACTAGAACATCCAAGATGGTCTGACAGACCCTTTGGGTTTATAGAATTCAAATAAATCTGTTAAAATAATTCCCCTGTCCTCTAATTCTTTGACTTTTCCTAAATATGTGTCTTGTATGTTTTTCTGAAGCAAATAAGGTCCTAACAATGACACACATAATATTACAAAGCATTTATACCTCCAAAGGCCAACAGGGTCTCACAGACCGTTGATAAAAAAGAAGCACTTCACGGGGATTTTTTTTTTTTTTTTTTTTTGCTATTGATTTGTTTTGGTTCATGCGCACGCAGGGGGCTAGCTCTGACAGCAGGCAATCAGACAGACGGCCAAAATATCAACCAAATCCCAAAAGAAAGACAATGAAAAGAGGCATAAATAAGAGATATCAGGTGGAAGAAGCTTTAGCAATGATACAGGAGGTCAGTGAGGGGGAGTCGGATGGCGGAGACGTGTCGGACATCAGCGATCTTGACTGGAGTGAAGAGGAGGAAAGTTCTGAATCAGAGTCAGAACAGCCGCGGGCCAAACAGCGAAACAAATTTAATCCTGCCCCAAAAATGCCCGACCGACCTCCAGCTGCTGCACAGTCCAGCAGAACCTGCAGTGGAGCATGGAAGCGCTCACGCGTCACCTCCAGGTAGAGAATTACTGCAGGCTGCTGTCAGTTTACAACTAAATAATAATAACATAAAATGGTGTAAAAAAAATAAAAATAAACTAATGTAATAAATCTCAACACAACAGTGAACACGGTAGTTGACAGCAGGAGCTGCAGCGTCTCCAGAGGGGCCAGTTACAGATTCAGGTCAAATATTATATCCTCCATCAAAGTACAGCAAACTATGTATTTTTCGTTTCCAAAAATTAATTTTAGAACGAACATGTTTTCAGAATAAAATTCACCTTTGTCCTGTGGAGCCTGCAGTCCCAGAATCAAATGAGCAGGGTGAGGACGGGTCAGTGCGTGTGTGGGGGGGGGGGGGGGGGGGGGGGTGTCCGTCCTGGTGTGCAGCCGGGGAGACTATTTTACTCATTTTAATATGTTATTGAGTTATTGATTATTATTGACGATTAATAATACAACTATTTTTGTGTGTGTTGGCGTGTGTGGTGTGTATCGACGAAACAACTTGTGCGCACTGTAAAAAGTTCAATACATTTTAAAACCTGATTTGAGGCATTAATAAAGCAGATATGAGGCATGAAAAGTTTTGCTGATCCTCTTGATTTATATTTTGTTTCTTTATCTTAATTTCTATTGCATTAGATTACAGAAAGCAACCTGTTGGTGTGCTCCTGCGCAAAAACACTGCATATGTATGACGGTCTGGCTGACCATAGCGGCCTTTGGAGGGGGGGTAAGAATGCTGGCAACACGTGAAGCAGAGCGGAGGACGGAGCAGATAGCAGATGTCGCCACCATTCTCTCATAATGATTATCCTTCGTCTGGGAAGGCGGGAATGCCGTGTGTGATAGGAATTATAGGGAATCATTTCAGAGGACATTGATCTGGATGACAGCAGAACCAGCAGTCCTAAACTCCCCCAGCTCCGCTGTGCAGCTGCTGAGTGATAGGCGGCGCGCAGACACCTGTAATTCTTTGTACTTTCCCAAATGTATCTTTCGAGTTATGATGCACACAAATAAAAACAGACTTTCCCTTTCCCTACAAAGTCTTTATGCAGCCTGTAAATGCAGGGTGTCTGCATTTTTATTTCATTTATCTGGCTCCCCAAGCTCTTCAAGAGATTATTTATTTAAAGGTCTAATACAGGATTTTCTCGAAAAGGACGAAGTCAAACGTCTGTTACTCACTTTTTGAACAACGCCATGCTCCAGACCATCCGCCCCGGCTCTCCTGCTTCTCCCAGGAAACGCGGAAGCGTGCCTGAGCGCGATCTCCTCTTCTCCGGCGTGCACGGCTCTGTACAGTTTCTGCGATCCGCCTCACTCATAAATAAAGCTTTTTTTTCCGAAACAGCTACAGTTTCATTATGTAAGACTCGCCATCGGTCAGTACTAGCTCAGAAGCTCACGGCTACATAAACACTCTGAATGCGCAGAAGGGAGAAGCTGATTGGGCGCAAGCACGGAGAACCGCCTTACGAAAGCAGCTCGTCAGAATGATTGACAAACGGACCCACCAATTATTTAGGTGATCCACCCGGAAATCAAAATCCTGTATTATACCTTTAAAATACCGTCCTATACATTGTTGCTTCACTATGGTTTAGTATTGAGGCCAGGAAATAAAATGTATTTCATCATGTGAATGTAGTGGTAGGCGTGCACCGGCCTCCAGCACGCCCACCGAGTAGCCAATCCCGCTGCGGCAGAGTTGTGATTAGAGTAACTCGCCTCACCTGTGCGTCTCCTCTCCTCTGGCGTCCACACTCCATGCAGCCGATTCCAGAGACAGACACTTTCTCCTTAACGCTAAAGAGCTGGTCACAGATTCCTAGCTCAGGCTTGGTGACCTTGCGGCCGTTCATGAGCTTTGTGGTCTCCGGTCTCGTATGTGTGGGCTGCCTTGTAGTTCCTCGCTCTCTATCTTGCGTGAAGCGCTTTATTGGTGAGTGTAAGCGAAACGTTCATTCATAAAGCCATGTGCAAACTATCATGGGATGTTTTGCGCGCTGTTTCAGACTTACAGCTGGGTGCGAGGTTTGTTTTCCCCCTGCTGCTCCTGGTTCGGGGCGCCGCCTTGGTGAGTAGTGGGGCTCTTCAGTCACAAAGTTAATCCATAAAACATAGGCTAATAAAGTTTGCTTATTTAGGTTTCCACCGGGCCTCCTCTTTCCCCTGATTTGGTATCCTCTCTGGATTTTTTGCGTCCTCTACTACTTCCTACTGGCTCTTTGTCTGCCGCTGCGGAGCGCTGTGAGCAGGGTGACGTATAGACTGTTGGACTGAGCGACCACTTGAGGGCGCTGGTGCCTTCCACAAAGACTAAGGCCCGTCCATGCTTCACATGTCCGCGTGGGTGCGCGTTGCGCGTTGGTCCGCGTGACGTAAAAATCGTCATGAATTCCTGTCCGCTAGGGTCCGCGCGGACCGGTCCGCGGACGTCCGCGCAGCAGCCAGAATTTGAGACCGCGTTGCGCATTGCGCGCAGGTCGTGTCAGGAAGTGTACGCATGCGCCAGAGCGCCATAGCAAACAAAACATGACGGTTAAAAGTGAAAGTAGACGGAGTTCCAGCTGATGGCTCCACTTAAAGACACCGAAAGAGTGAAAACCTTGTGGAAACAGAGAGAGACTGTCTGGAGGGAGGAGAAGGTCTGCTGACAGAAATGAAAAAGTGACTAAGCGCTCCGGCGCCGCCCCGCGATTCAGAAACAGAAAAAAAAGGCTAAATAAACTTTAATACTTAAAGATAATGTACTGACAATGTATGTGCTTAATTTTCTCTAAATAATCCGTAATAAAGGAGCAGATAAACAGTCTGTAGTGCCGGAAAAGCTTCTCGAGGCTGCGTGGATCACCGCGCCTGCACGAGACGCACAGCTGAGCTCAAAATGTAGCATGGGAGAAAGCGCGTCCGCATCGGTGGTGCGCGGACCTTCCAAAGCGGACGCGGAACGCGTACATGTGAAGCATGGACGGGCCTTAAGTGTGCGCTCTAAACAAAATGAAACCAAAACAAACTGCTGTGTGAAAGTGTTTTGGGTGGAAAATATTTTAAACCAACCGGAAATGTTTTATTGATTAATACACTGTAAAATAAAGGTTATATTTTTTTTTCTAAATGCCTCTGTCCTCTTCAGTCCACCTACTTGTGCTGCCTTATTTAACTGCGGGGTTATTTTAGTTTAGTGCTGGTTATACCAGCTGGCGTTGTCATTGTTTACAGTTTCTAAGTTAATGTTTATATCATCCCACTTCTGACGCCGCTCGGCTACATTAATGAAGCAGTGTCCTTGGCTGCAGTGCATTTGAACATAAGGAGAGGTGTTCATTTGATTGGTCAAATTACGCTCAGCTGGGTTAACCCACTTTCTTCTCCTCCCCTCTTGCGCCACCCGGTGGGCGGGACGGAGGCGTGACTGCGCCTGGTCACGAAATTAGGACAATTTTTGGACACGCCCCGTTGACTTTATCCGCCGACAGCGCACTTTACGCTCCGCTGACAGCGGCGGAGTCTACCAAGTTAGGGCCCCAACTCTTTGTACACTTGGAGTGGTTCTGGTCCTGGTCTGAAGTAACTCCAGGGTCCTCTCAGTGGTTCTGGTCTGGTCTGAAGTAACTCCAGGGTCCTCTCAGTGTTCTGGTCCTGGTCTGAAGTAACTCCAGGGTCCTCTCAGTGGTTCTGGTCCTGGTCTGAAGTAACTCCAGGGTCCTCTCAGTGGTTCTGGTTCCTGGTCTGAAGTAACTCCAGGGTCCTCTCAGTGGTTCTGGGCCTGGTCTGAAGTAACTCCAGGGTCCTCTCAGTGGTTCTGGTCCTGGTCTGAAGTAATCCAGGGTCCTCTCAGTGGTTCTGGTTCTGGTCTTGAAGTAACTCCAGGGTCCTCTCAGTGGTCTGGTCCTGGTCTGAAGTAACTCCAGGGTCCTCTCAGTGGTTCTGGTCCTGGTCTGAAGTAACTCCAGGGTCCCTCTCAGTGGTTTCTGGTCCTGGTCTGAAGTAAATCCAGGGTCCTCTCAGTGGTTCGGAGGTCTAATGCATCACCATCCAGAGTCTTGTATATGTATTAATATTTGTTTAGATCAATTCTCTGTCAGTTGAACTGTGAAGTGTGTAATGGTGAACAGGAGTGAGCTGTGGTGTGTGGGGGTGAACAGGGGTGAACTGTTGGTGTTTAATGGTGAACAGGAGTGAATTGTCGGGGGTGAACAGGAGTTGAATCATGTAAACTCAGACGAAGCTGGTGTGGAGACGTCAGTCTCCCGGAGCTCTCACACTGTGTCAGCTTCACTGCAGCTTGCAGGACATGAAGACAAGAAGACATGAGGACATGAGGACATGAGGACATGACGACATGAGGACCTGAAGACATGAGGACATGAAGACATGAGGACATGAAGACATGAAGACATGAGGACATGAAGACATGAAGACATGAGGACATGAGGACATAAGGACATAAGGACATGAAGACACGAGGACATGAAGACATGAGGACATGAAGACATGAAGACATGAGGACATGAAGACATGAAGACATGAGGAAATGAAGACATGAGGAAATGAAGACATGAGGAAATGAAGACACTAGGACATGAAGACATGAAGACATGAGGACATGAAGACATGAGGACATGAAGACATGAAGACATGAGGACATGAGACATGAAGACATGAGGACATGAAGACATGAGGACACAAGGACACGAAGACATGAAGACACGAGGACACGAAGACATGAGGACATGAGGACATGAAGACACGAGGACATGAAGACACGAGGACATGAAGACATGAAGACACGAGGACACGAAGACATGAAGACATGAGGACATGAGGACATGAGGACATAAGGACATGAAGACATGAGGACATGAAGACATGAGGACATGAAGACATGAAGACATGAGGACATGAAGACATGAAGACATGAGGACATGAGGACATAAGGAATAAGGACATGAAGACACGAGGACATGAAGACATGAGGACATGAAGACATGAAGACATGAGGACATGAAGCCATGAAGACATGAGGAAATGAAGACATGAGGAACTGAAGACATGAGGAAATGAAGACACTAGGAATGAAGACATGAAGACATGAGGAGTAAGTAAGTTTATTTATACAGCACCTTTCACAGACACAAAGTCACAAGGTGCTTCACAGCATACATAAATAAGACAACAATTAAATACACATACATAAATAAGCAGCACTAAAAATGTGATCAAAACAGACCCGAAAAACTAAGCAAATGCTTGAGAGAATAAAAAGGTTTTGAGTTGTGTCTTAAAAGTGTCAACAGTCACAACTGATCGAAGAGAGAGCGGAGATCGTTCCAGAGCCTGGGAGCAACGGCCTGGAACGATCTGGCTCCTCTGGTCCTGAACCGGGTACGCGGCACCTTTAAGAGATTCTGGTCCGCAGACCTTAAAACCCTCACAGGGGAGTAGGGCTGGAGCAGGTCGAGAATATAAGAAGGAGCTTGGTCGTGCAAGGCCCGAAAGGTTAAAACCAAAATCTTTAAGTTAACTCTATAAGAAACTGGCAGCCAATGAAGCTCCTTCAAAATGGGAGAAATGCGGGTCCATCTGTTTGTGCGGGTCAAGATTCTTGCTGCAGAGTTTTGGACAAGTTGCAACCACGAAAGCTCCTTCTTACTCAGGCATGAGAACGAGCTGTTGCAGTAGTCTAAGCGCGAAGAGACAAAAGCATGAAGATGAGCTCCAAATCATTGGATGGGACCATTTTCCTAAGTTTGGTAGTAGTCAGTCGTAGTAGGACATGAAGACATGAAGACATGAGGACATGAGGCTACGAGGACACGAGGACATGAGGACACGAGGACACGAGGACACGAGGACATGAGGACATGAGGACATGCCACCAGCTGAACAGACACTGTGAACAGAGGACTCCCAGCAGGTTTACTGTCATTTAAACTGTCCGAGCTGTATTTGCTGCTGTGGTAACACAGGGACATTCCAACAACATGTCGTATTACACTTCATTGTGTTTTCACAGTTATAAATAATGTAATAATAGTTTGTTTGTTTTTTATTGGAAACTGAATAATGTTTGTCTTCTGGTGCTTTTAGGAATGAAACAGGAGTTTCAATGGCCACTAACAGAGGCCACATGAGGCTCCATGTGTCCTGTGGACTCAGAGGACTCATGGTATTGTAACAGGTCTCAGATTGAGGACCCATTAAAACAGAAAGGGTTTCCTGTGAAACAGGGACAATGATGAGGCTGGCGGACCGGTGCTTCTGTTGCAGTTTAGCTTCGCTCCGCAGGAGGAAGTCCACACGTCCGAGAAGCAAGGCGCCACTGCTTCCTGTTGGTGACACCAGATAACTGTAACAGTCTCATGTGAAGAGAATTTTCTTTGCTCTATAAGAAGCGATAATGAACCATTTCGGCTCCTATTCTCAAATCTAATTTACAGAAATTATACAGTCAACATAAACAAAACTACATAAAATGTGAGTGATGCTTCATCTTGATTGTCTCCGTTGGGGATTTGAAGGGATGCTATACCTGATATTTTTCATGACTATGAAGGATCGCTGCGTTGTTTGTGAAATTAAAGCTCTTCTGTAAAGATGTGGGAATGTGAAGAGCTGTTTAAGGCGTGTGATGTCTGGATGAGATTCACTTGAAAAAGGGAGAAGTTGAGTGATGTTTACAGTCCGCCGGCTCCTGGAGTGCCAGGATGCGAAGCTGACACCAACGCAGACTTGTCAAGGTTGCTGTTTTTTTCTGCTTTTCACTGAAAATTGATTGAGAAATTCCACAAGAGTGCCACTATCTGTGTGTGATGTGGCTGTGTGAGCACAGCCACACATCCTGAACTGCCTGTCACAGATCAAAGTGGCCTGTACGTCTGCGGCGCCGCCTATACAGCTGTTTATGTGGAGGGCTGTCCTTTTGTGAGAGTGGGGCTATTATCTTGCTGCCAGAGAACAAGAATGTGGCTCCTTTTGTGTGGCGGGGTCTTTACACAGCCTCAGCCAGTCTGTTTTTCAATTATAACTTCTGAAATGAGGTCGGCACTATAGATACACAAGCATTTGTAATACCCCACAGGATTACCTTGAAAGTCCATTTTTAGTTGTGGGAGGATGCTGTTTTCAGATGGTTAACTGCAGTTAACCTCAATAACACACACGGACAGACGGACAATGGAAGGACACAATAACAAGCAAAGCATGTGTTCGCTCCATTTTTCATCCTTACATTGAAAACCACAGTCCATCAATGTATTTATTAAAAAGAAAAAAAAATCCTCTAATTTTCATGTAGTAAGAAAAACTAACGAATGTAATTTTTAATTAAATCTCATTGGTCAGGTCAGTGTTCTGCAGCAGTGTGAGGACTGGGATGGAGCCGTGAATGAGCTGTTTATCACCTGCGTGGCATTCAAAGCCGACACATGAATCGCTTTCACATGATTAAGCCTGCATAGCATCACGTGTGAACAACAGGAACATAGCTCAGATCTGAAGACAGGAAGCTCTGCCAGTCCTTCCTTTTTCACAGCTTTTACTTAGGTTTCAGTGTCAAGAAGCCCAGAACTCTGTAAACGTAGTTGCCCTGCCTTGTTGTGTTTGTGGTCTTCGGCTCGGCAACATGTCGGCTTGGTGCAGCTGGACGAAACCGTTACCGGCATGAAGGAAGGGAAGCTCCAGCAGACTGCCCTCCTCTTTTCTAAATCACTTTTTATTCTTTGCACTTTTTTCTCCATTTTGTATTCTGTGTGACTTGGAGAATAAACAGCAAATAACATTCCAAAGGCATAACGTCTGCTGCGTCCTTCACATTATCAACATATAAATTCACAGCATTTTTCAGATCAACACATTTACACAGATGTTCATCATACATGGAGGAAACAAATAACCACAGCACCCACAGCAAACAACGTCGCCATTCCACACATGAAGCACTGTGAAGACTGGGAAGGTCCCTGCATGTTTCACCCAGCAGGGGTGTTAAAAATTCTCCTTCACTGTCATTTTGTTGTTAAACTAGCGTAGCGTACAGACAAGATCGCTGTGGGAAAAACAGGCCAATGGTTACCCTCTGCCTGAACAGACCTGGGGGGTGCGGCCAGGCCCCCTGCTGGGCAGGTTCAGCACCACATGAGCAAACAAAAGACTCCAAACACCAGCGGAACACGGCCGAAACAGCGGTTGATGTGGTAACATCAACCATGAGTTACCAGACATGAGCAGAGCTACTACTCATCACACTCCTCATCAGAATGACCCTCACTTTGAGAGTCCTGATGGAAGCTATGTTTCCCATATCTGGCTGTGTGTGTTCCCCATGTGGCGTAAAAACGGTCATCAGCTCCTGCAGACATCCACGTGGTGATAATCCATGAACCATAGCACCACGGCAAGCCAACAACGACGGACGCCAACTCTGAAGAGAGGCTCTGGAGCCATCAAGTGGGACCACCCTCTTTAAGATCCAGGGCTGCAGAACTACCAGGACACCCAGGCTTTCTGGCATGCTTCTGACTGTTTTTGCTCTTTTCGTCTGTTTAGTGTCCACACTGGCAGACAGCCTTTGTTTTACGCTCAGTGAAGCTCCTCGTTGTGTCTGTTACATGGGAGTTGGTGTTCAGTGCCAGAGGTTTCTGGGTCATGTTCAGGATCAATGTTTGGATCAATCAGAAGCTCCAGTTCACACATGCAGACACAACATGTCAATTGACACTTTTCAACCTACCGCAAAATAGTTTTGCCTCTTTTTTTGGATTTCATTTGTTATTCAGTCAATCATTTCCTTCTGGCTAGAAGCATTCTTTAAACCACTAAGTTCTCTTAAATAACCAAACACCGCTGTTCTTACATTCTGCTGCCCACCTCTTATAAATGTTGCTTGCAGTGTGCGAACTATACTGCAGCTGTTGTGGGGGGGGGCGTGCCTCGGAGGGAATATGTCTGCTTTAAGTGACACTTAAGGCATAGCGCCCCCACACTTCAATGGTGAGGACAAGTACTGCATGCAGGTCAGCATCTTTATTAAAGTGAAATAGTGATGCGCAAATCATGCATTAAAATTGGCCTGATTCTACATATAGTCCATGATTATGCTCATACAAAATCAGTAATAATAAATTAAAGGAAATACATGGGGGAAACAGCATTTTTCCAATATTAGGGCCCTCCTAAAATTTCACAAATCATGTTTTCAGGGGGGGCTCATGTCTCATCAAGGGGGCTGAGACCCCCCTGGCCCCCCATAGTTCGCACTCTGGTTGCTTGTAATTTTTATTTACTCGCTGCACTTTTGTTTGTATCCTGTTTTTTTATGCCATATGTTGAGGAATATTTTGTCCTTTAAATTGAAAAAGTAACAAAGATATTGTTCACAAGAAATAAAAGTGGGTGTGATGTGTAATTAAACAAACCAAGTCCTTAAACCGCATAAAAAGTGGTGCAAACACATTAAAATACAAAGTACGCTGAATGTCTCACAATGTCAAAAACAACAACAAATCTCACAAAGCTGTCTTTTCAACAGGCGTGTGTCCACCGCTCACCGGCAGTCTGCGGACCCGAAGCCACAAGTCAGACGACTCCAGTAATAACAGCACACACACCACACACACACACACACACACACGCACACACACACACCACAGACACACACCACGCACACACACACACACAGACACACACACACACACACACACACACACGGACTGAGTTGCCCTTTCATGAGGCTTGTAGTCCTGTCAACAGGCACAATTTAATTAGTGCTGACTGCTGTTGGCATGTTCAATACTATTAATTAGAAGAGGGTGGCTGTGTGTGGTGTGTGTGTGTGTTTGTGTTTGTGTGTGTGTGTGTGTGTATGTGTGCGGTGGTGCGTGTGTGCGTGTGTGCGTGTGTGTCCCAGTATTGCTCGCCTGATCCTGTGATGCACCGGTACAGTTCCATGGAGTGTTTTAATTCTGAATTAGTTTATTCACCATCACATACTTCAGAATGAAAGTGTTCTCATGTTAAGTGGGAAACAGGCTTATTCGCCTCCACTAATTCCTACTCACATGTGGGGGTTGTGAAGGGTTTTTGACTGGACAAGGGGAGGAGGCAACATATTTACATCTACGGGAAGTGAACAAACTCCAGTTCCTGAGTTTTTGTCTTTCTTTCTCGATTAATTTTAGTGTTACAGCTTTTAAAAAGGTTCACGTTTATTCTGCTGTCCATCCACTCTTTTTGTTTTTATCTATTTCTTCTAAGGCTACATTAAATAAATCGTCTCTGTTCGAATCCAACACTCGGCCATCTTGAAATATCTGTGTCTTCAGGAAAGAGCCTGGGCAGAATGTTTGGACTAAAGTTAATGCCTATACCTTAACGATCAGTGATACACAGGACCGATAGAGTCCTATCGCCTCAAACATCACCCGCTTAAACAGGCTTACAAGGGATACATGAAGAAAATGAGGGACGAATGATTGCTGAGAAACCCCACACCTATATGTGAAGATTAGAAAGGAGAGCCCAAGAAATACAGCAAGCTGTCCACAGCCGAGGCTCTGGAGCTGCCGCCTAGAGATATACAGGAGAAGAAGAGGAGAACAAACACAACATTCTCCAACAACCCAGCAAAGGTATCCTCTCAATGGCAGTCAGACCACAGCAGACCCCCCCAGGGCAGAGACTGAGCAGTATGGACGAGTGTCTGGAGAAAGAGGTGAAAACACAACACTAACACACCGTGGCGAGCAGACCTGCAAGCAGAACACTGAGCCTCCAGAACAAGAACCAGCAGTCATCACTGCAGCAGACATCCAGAGAAGACCTGGACAGCTCCAGGTCCGGACAGGATCCACACCTACAGGCTGAAGAAGCTCCCTGCTCTCCATGAAGGCCTGGCAGCCCAAAATGACCCAGCTGCTGAGAGAAGGGAACCACCCACAGTGGAACCCAAGGTCCACAGTCCTGGGACCTTACCTATAAAAACTGCGGGAAAATCTGACAATAATGGTGCGTGGGAACGCAACGCAAACTTCTGTCTGCATAAAAAAATTCGGGAGCTAAAAAAAAGTCCGCAGAACAGCTGTACGCAATTTCCAAATAATGGTTCCAAATCCTGCGCAGAACGTGACGGTGGTCGACCCCACCCACACTCCCACCCCAACTCCACCCCTTGGCACTATATATGTGTATGCAAATTATTCATGAATGAAATTTGGGTATATTAGAGGGTGTGGCGCCATAGGGTGGATTGTGGTTGCACCTGCAGAGCCTGCAGATAACCGCGGATCGGGCGGATGACGTGTCGAAAAATTAAGATTTTAATGACATTCAGGCGGGTTGTGGTTGATTGAAGCACTCAAATAAAAAAAGCAACATTTTAAATCTTATTTCAAACATAAAGAAACAACGAAAATTATAGAAAACACTTTTGATCAGCCAAACAAGCAAAAGTGTGGCATAATCATGGCATTTACAATTTAGTCGCACATTTGACATGCTCAGAGGACAACGCAGCTTTTCCTTTTCAGGGCGATCAGCGTCTCGCTGCAGACAGAACACAAGTGTCGGCCGGCAGGTGAGACGCCGCATGCAGGCGGTGATCTGCCGCTGTGGAGGTTTGAGGTGATGCTGTGGTCCCTCTCTGGCTGCTGGACGTCTAGGGCGTCGCGGACTCTTGACAGACCCTCACCTGCTGTCACCTTCGAGCCCCCTGCCCCGCGCGCCAGGCCGGTGCGCTTCCTCCATGTTTCTCCAGGCTTCGCTGTGCGCCTGCTCCCTTTCTGTGACCCGGCCAGTACCGATAGCCGGGGCATCTTCCTAAAAACTATTTGGCGGATGGCGGGCGGGTTCGGTTTTGAAAATTGATAAAAAAATCGTTCGTGTGGGCGGATAGCGGGCGGATGGAGATTTTGAGAAGCGGTTGCGGATGGAAAAATAAGATATCCACGCATCTCTAGCACATGCACGATGGACGGCAAACGACCTAAGAAGCGACCCTTCGGCGAGACAGAAATCCAAACCCTGATTGGTGAGGTGGAGAGCCGGTCTGCTGTCCTTCCTGGAAGACACAGCAGTGGAGGGACAAACAAACGGAGACACTGAGTGGAGCAGGACCAGAGCCATCGGGACACTGCTGCTGAAGTGAAGGAAAGTGTCCGACTTGAAGGAGAGTTGTCATAATTCATAGAGTCTCAACATCGCAGAAACACCTTTAAAAAAAACTTAACATAAAAATGTAGTGGAAATTGGTTGCACAATATGATCGTGCGTCCAGGCATTATCAGAATAGTTTTCCTCTGGAGTCAACAGGCTTTAAAGCCCTGCAGCACATAGTCTGTGAACCCGGAGGATTCGGGGTTCGGATGTCAGATATGGCCATGGTTACATAGCAAACATTTTTTGTGTCAGTTTGTCATTTAATTGAGAACAATTTGAAGTGTGTATCATGAGAAGAATTATTATGTCATAGTGACAGTGGGTATTTGTAGTGCAGAGACAAAGACATTGTAGGTGTTTTCATTACGTGATGTGCGTGATTGCTCCCTTTGAACTATTGATTTTGTGTTTATTGTAGAAGATGTAGAAGGTGAGGTAGAGATGAAACATTCCAAAGCACACTGAACGTGACTTCCTCAAAGTGTCTCTCCTCTTGTTTCCTTTTCCTTTTTCATCTCCACGTAGTTTTTCTGAATTGTGCGGTCCTGTACGGGAACTATTTTGTTTGCGGTGAGGAGTCCCACGCATTTGTTCCCTGCTCTAGATTTTTATAGGTACCAGCTTTGGCACAGAGGAGCCGCTGCGTAAAGTTTGGGGCTCGTTTTGTGCGCAGCCAGCCTTTATAGGTAAGAACCCTGGTCCAGGGCTGGTTGACAGTTACTGGATTGCACAAGACTGTAAGACCAGAACCACCAACCTGAGCCCTGCATGGACTGATTATAGAAAGCCTCTGACTCAGTGCTGCACACATGGATCCTGGAGGGTCTGGAACTGTACAGCATCAACAGGGAACCCAGAACCTTCCTGGAAACTCAATGAGGCTATAGAGAAACCTCTCGAAGCTACCTGGAAGCCAGTGGCAGAGAGCATCGAATGTGACATATACCAAGGAGACGCTCTGTCCCCCCTGCTGTCCTGCAGAGACCTGAACCCCCTCAGCCAGACCAGCACCAAGAGTGGAGACAGGAACCGGTTCCACAGTGGAACAATCGTCAGTCACTCCTCTACATGGACGACATCAAGCTGTAGCCAAGAGAGAGCGGGACATGGACTCCCTGATCCCCCTCACCAGGACGTCCAGCAGGGACATGGACTCCCTGATCCCCCTCACCAGGACATCCAGCAGGGACATGGGGACGTCTCTGGGACTGGATCATTGTGGACGGATGGTATCAAGCAGAGGGACGATGGTCCAGACTGAAGGGCTGAACTACCTGAAGGCATCAGAGCTGTGGAAGAAGCTACCGATACCTGGGGACACCACAAGATGAAGCAGCCAGAGGTCAGGAGGTCAGAGGTCAGAGGTCAGCCACAGCCAGATCCCTCCAGAGGGTGAGACAGGTCCTGAGCAGTCAGTGAGTGGCAGGAATCAAATCCAGGAGGGAGGGTCAAAGGTCGAAGCCACCATCCAGGAGGAAACATCCTCCCTCAAGAACACATCCAGAACATGACCCAGTGAGAACCTGCTCAGTGAATGCCTCAGACGGTGGAACCCCGAGAGAACCAGGAGCCAGAGGAGGATCATGGGAAGACAACCCTACAGGGCATGTTCCACCACAGCCTGAAGAGGCTGACAGAGAGAGAACACAGAGAGACACAGAGAACACACAAGAGAACACACAGAGAACATAGAGAGAACATAGAGAGAACATAGAGAGAGCATAAAGGGAACTTAGAGAGAACAAAGAGAGAACATAGAGAGAACAGGGAGAGAATATTGACAGAACATGGAGAGAACATGAAGGAGGCAGGACTGAAAGAACAGAGGCTCTGATCATGCACCCTAAAAAATGAATGATAAAAAAACAACCCAAATTGGTTTATTTTTTAACCCGACACTTAAAGCGATACTTCACATTTTGGCAAATTGGCCCATTAGCTCAATTCATTAGTCATTTCGAACAGTATATTACTTTTTTTTTGTGCGAGGGCGAGCTGTTGTTATTCAGAGGCGAGTCGGGGAAGGTTTTTCGGGGACGGACACAATGGAAAGTGGACGGTATTTGTGGTTCCCCCTCGTCAAACTCATCAAATACACAATCCAACAACCCCAAAACACTTTGGTGGGCAAATTACTAATCCGCACATTCACTACGCTGTGGACACCACAACAAATATATTGTAGTGTTACGACACTGAAGCAAATACTGGGAACTACTTTTTCTTTTGAGATCACTACGCCCAGACAAGTAGTTCCGTATTAGCAATTTTCGCATAAACAACTCAATCTGGTAATTTTGCATTAATATTCACAGCGTAGTGAATAGTACTGATTTCATACCCAGTGATTGGGTTAACAAAATGACCCAACATGTTTTAGTGTGTGGCATGCACCAGAACAGGGCCTAAACACCAGATCACTAGAACCCAGAGTGGACCAGACTAGACCAGACCCCAGAACCAGACTGAGACAGGAACCCCTGAAACCAGTACAGACCATCACAGCAGGGGGCCAGATGCTGCAGGAAAGACCTGGAACCAGAACCAGGCTGAGGCAGAGTTTAACAGGAAGACCTGCGGAGGACAGACTGGAGAACCCAGAGTCTAGACGGAGAACCCCCATGAAAGAGGTGAAGAACCACCAAGACCAGATCCTGTAGACTTCAAGATTCAGACTGACTAACTGGTGGAGGAGAACCATGAGAACCAGGAGACCCAGGAGCAGAGAGCGTAGTGAGGATGCAGCAAGCCCCCAGAGACAGACCATCAGGAAGGAACAGGAACCGCTGGAGAAACAACCAAGGACTGAGGAGCAGCTGGAGGAGATGTGGGCTGTGACAGGAACAGTGGTGCCAGGAGTGCATGGGGGGAGGGGCAGGAAACCCCCCAGCTGGAGGCATGGCTCCAGGAAAGACCAGGACCACATCTGAGATCTCTGTCCAGCAGAGCAGTGCTAGAACGCTGAGACCCTGCAGAAACCTCCAGCTCCCAGGACCTTGGTAGATCCTACAGAACCCTCCAGCTCCCAGGACTCTGGTAGATCCTACAGAACCCTCCAGCTCCCAGGACTCTGTAGATCCTGCAGAACCCTCCAGCTCCCAGGACCTCTGGTAGATCCTACAGAACCCTCTAGCTCCCAGGACTCTGGTAGATCCTGCAGAACCCTCCAGCTCCCAGGACTCTGGTAGATCCTGCAGGACCCTCCAGCTCCCAGGACTCTGGTAGATCCTGCAGGACCCTCCAGGCTCCAGGACTCTGGTAGGATACTGCAGGACACCTCCAGCTCCCAGGACTCTGATAGAGGACCCCAGGTGGAAGGAGATTACTGCCCAGGAAGGGCAAAAACACAGGTGCAGTGATTATGCCCTTGCCTCACAGCAAGAAGGTCCCTCGTTCAAATACTGGCCGTGGCCTTGGGCCTGTCTGTCTGGAGTTTGCATGTTCTCCACGTGTGTGCGTGGGTTCCCTCCGGGCACTCAGCTTCTCCACAGTCCAAAACATGCATGTCAGGTTACCTGCTGACCCTGAATTGCCCCCTGGGTGTGGATGTGAAGGCGCATGGTTGTCTGTCTCTATGGCCTTGAGACAGAGTGGAGTAGACCCTGCCCTCGTCCATATGAAGCTGGGATTGGCCTGCACCCCCCTCCCCGTTACCCTGAAAAGGACAATCAGCTCGGAAAATGATTCATTCATTCATTCATTTTCTATGCCACTGTTTCCTTTTCAGGGTGGCGGGTGGGCTGGAGCCAATCCCAGCTGCTGTGGGCGAGGGCGTGGTCGCCAGTCTGTCACAGGGCTGACACAAACAACCATTCACATTCACACCTAGGGGCAATATAGGGTGACCAATTAACCTGATATGCATGTTCTTGAACCGTGGGAGGAAGCCCGGGGTACCCGGAGGGAACCCGCACACACACGGGGATGCAGACTCACACACAGAAAGGCCTTGTGCCCCCGGCCGATACTTGAATCCAGGACCATCTTGCTGTGAGGCAAGAGCGCTAACCACTGCGCCACTGTGCGGCCCCCTCAGAAAATAAATGAATGAATGAATATTACATGTAGTTAGTTGGCAGAGCAGTTGACTCACAACCAGTCCAGCTGTGGTAACGATGGTGTTGAGGGTCTGAGTCCTGGTTCAATGACTTCTGTGGGTTTGCATTTGTCCCTGTCCAGGCTGTGGACTCGATAGAAGAGGTTTTGTGGTTTAGTGTGGCTGTGCTGGAATGCAGGGCGGAGAGAGGGGTTGTGGGCGGCCGGGGAGAGGAATGAGGGGAGGGAGAGTTCAGTTTAGCTGTGGTGATTGTTGATTGTCTCTTCCATCTCGTAGCTCTTAAAGGGAGCCACTCCGGGAAGGAGGTGTTCAGGTGATCTTGTTGGACTGATTTCTTTGTGAAGACTTGAGACCTTGTAGAATTCCTGGAAAGATGAATAAATCCATGAAGGTTTCTCTGAGTCTGGTGTGGATGAAGGTGATCTAGCTCCAGGGTTACATGTTCCATGATGTGACAGAGCAGGCTGATCCCCGCCCCCACCCCAGCCCACTGTTGCCCCAGCAGTAGCAGGAGCCCTGGTGATAGAGCCCCCGCCCCCACGATGTGCCTTTTGTTTGGTGCCTAATGACAGTAGTGATGGGACTGTCATGCTGAGTGACCACAGAGGCCCGGCCTCGTCTCCATCCAGGTCGAACAGCCTGCTCACCCCGTCACCTCTATCCCAGGTGGTACCTCATCAAATCTCATTTCAGAGCAGATCTGCTCTGTTTTCTCGATATGCAAGTGTGTACGCTCACGTATACGTTAGCACGCTGGAACAGGGAGGCCCGCTGGCTAAGTGTGTCATTTTCCCTGGCCTGGAATTGTCTGGAGGGTTTATTGGAAACTTGTGCAGCTGGGTGTGTTTCTGGCTGTTCGCTTCAACACATACCCCTCATTCAGAGACGGTGAGCAGCTCTGCCTATTAAAATGTAAATTCCCTCTCGCTGCAGCGGCGGCGGTGGCGGCGGGCCGGGTGCAGCGGGAGGGGAAAGGGAGGCTGTGGACTGGAGGAGCATGCTCGATAGAGGGTCTGTCTTTCTCCATGCAGACGCTCCTGCATATTCAGCTGCATACTGGGCCGGCCCTTCAGCCAATTCCAGGCTCAGACTGGAAACAAAAGGTGACGGTGCCACTCGGCTGACACCAACGGACTGTAATGGACTTTCTCTTTTCTCTCCATCCGAACCGTTTCATATTCATCCTGCTCCTTCATCAGGGTTCCTCCTGCTGAGCAGCTGATCCTCATGAAGAACAGATTTTCTAACAGAGACGTCATCCCTGCTCAGCATGCAGCGAGTCAGATAGACGAACCAAGACTGGATTTATATGTCTGAATAACAGTGCTCTCTCTCTCTGTCTCTCTCTCTCTCTCTCTCTCTCCCTCTCTCCTCTCTCTCTCTCTCTCCCTTCCTCTCTCTCTCTCTCTCCCTCTCTCTCTCTCTCTCTCTCTCTCTCTCTCGCTCTCTCTCTCTCTCTCTGGGATTATTTGTTAATGGTTCGGGGGAGAAAAGCGCTGATATATTGCAAGATACTGTGAAGCAACACTTTTAATAATCATGTGTGATTTGTGTGAAAACCCAGTCTCACTCCAAACGGTGGAACGAGTACAGTTTCAGCTTTTTTCACTTTCAGTCGTTTGTCTTGACTCCTGTTGTCTCTGGGTTTAGTACTGTTGGAATAATCCAGCGAGTGCTGTCAGATGAGTGCCTGAATGGAGTTTATGAAAACATAATTCGTCACAGTTCAGTCGGTCTTCAGCCAAACTATCTTAAACTTTAAACCATCACAGTGATCAGAAATATGTCATGCAGTCCAGCTTTACGTCACCTGTAAATATCATCTGTGAATTTGTCACTAATTTCTTTTTCAAATAAACATTTTGTTGTCGTGAAAAACTGACAAGCATGTATGTACATATGACAGACAGACGGATAGATAAAGTATTTACACACAGAAGAAACACTTACAAATTGAATATTCTTGTAATTATTTTGTCAGAAGGATACATTTAGAATAACTGTTAAATGTTGTGTTGATCAGAAATCATTTAAATGTGAACAACATGCATCAATACAAATACAAACGTGGAACATCTTTATTTCCAGTGGATGTAAATTAAAAAAAAAAGTTTAATTTTTAAAATCTTTTATTTTACTGATTAATTTCAGTTCATTTATGTTCGTACATAATGCTTGTTTTGTAGTTCGTTAGTTCAATCACAAATATTACAAAAGCAAGAGACAAAAATAAACTTTCAATATGCTGGAGCGGCCAGCCGGTGGTTCACTGAGGAGAAGCTGGTCATGAGGCTGCAGTTCACAGGACAAACACCAGATGGAGCTCTGATCATTTGGCACACACATGTTTGTCTTTCTATAGCTGTGAGGTCATTCATTGGCACAATGCATTTCCTCTCCCCTCACCCTGACCCTAACCATCAAAAATAAATGCCTAACTCTAACCCACAACCTAAACTAACTTAACCTAACCCAACCTAAACTTAATTCTAGGCCTTAACCTATACCCTAAACCTAACCTAACCTAAACCTAACCTAAATCTAACCTAACCTTATTCTAACCTTAGCCCATACCCGAATCCCCATTGTAACCCTAACCCAAAAATCAAGTCTTAACCCTCAGGTTTGTCAGAAAGTGAGGACCGGCAAAAGTGTCTTCAGTTTGTCGGTTTAAAACTCATTCTGGTCCTCACTATTGAGTACGAACTGGAACACACACTCGCTGGTCCTAACCCCTCCTATGTGTCTTTTCTTGAGTTCCTCGCTGCTGATTGTTTTAGTTTTGAAGTGTCTCTTGGTGAAGATGACTCCGGTCAAGCCACTGAATGAACAGCTTAATTAAATCTGAGACCTCAGGAAAAGTTGACTAAAAGTTCAATTCTCTGAAGGAAACCAGACTAATTACACTGATGATGCATTCCAAAGTTGAACATTTTTATTCTATCTTGCACATTTTACAGACAGACTGTGAAGAGTATGATTCTGATGTTTTGTTTTGAAAAGTCACCGGGACTCGACATGAACGGCTGTCTGATTGTCCCGGGCAACCAATACGTTTGTCTGGACAAGCCGACGTTGTCCAAACGTACAGCAGTGAAGGGTCTGTCTGTACAGCCATGGTCCGCCACACTCCAGCTCACTGTTCATGAATCAGTCACACTTTATTCACTACAGCTACTTCAGACCTTTCATGAAAGTATGGCGATGCGGGGGAGCGCTCCTAGTTGTGCTGGAGAAAGCGTGCTTTACCCAGAATGCACTGCGGGGGTTAGGCTCTGGCTCTGATGGACACATAGTTTCATGATCTATGGTGGGTGTGGGTGTGGGTGGATGTTGGCGGTTTGGGTGGATCAGTGCTGAGATCGGGCGGGTGGATGGACATTAGGGCTGTCGCGGTAAACCGATATTGACGATAATCGTGGTATTAAAAAATGAAATTTCAATATCGTGTTCAAAATGCGCACATGATAATATCGTAAAGAGGATCTAGTGCCACTTGAAACGTGTTTGAAGTGTATTTCAAAATCCGCTCCTGTTCTTCCGCCCTGCTTGGTCTCCCTCCTGCAGGGGCCCCATTAGGTAGGCTCCAGACGTGTCATTGTAATGTGTCCGGGGGGTTTCAAGTCGTGTCGCTGATATCCGTCGTCTTCTCCGCCTTCCAGCAACTAACCGGTGAGTACTCGGAAAAGGGCCCCATGCGGGGGATTTTCGACAGGTTGTCGTTGCAGTGTCTAGTGTAGAGCTGTAAATTTGTCATGAAATTGACTGATGTCAGCCGTCCCTCGGGACCCCCTTCAGCTCGGGGCCCTAGCCAGTAGCGGCGCCTCTGGCTGGAGAGAAGCAGCTGCTGCTCATTCCGCCTCCGATTTAAACAAACAAACAAACAAACAACAATTCTGGGCAGTGTGGTGGTGGTACAGGACTTCACCCCAACAGGGCCCGAGGGTTTTCATAACCCACCAACCCTACGTACATTATACCTCTGCTGTGGATCCTCTGTTAATCAGTTCATCAGATTTTAATTAGTTGAGTGTAACTACAGTTTGGTATGCAGCTGTACAGTTACTGTTCTCATATTGTTTCATCATTTGACAGGTATTCTGACTGTAATTCATCTGGGAAAAGAGAGAAAACAAACAAAAATAAAATTAAAGATGAATCTGAATGTTTGTGCCATTATTAGTTACATTTTTGCTGATATCGTGATAATATCGTAATCGTGACATTTTTTGCCCATGATAATTGTGAAGAAAAAATTTGATATGCCCTAATGGGCATATACAGTTGGTAGTGGGCCTGGATGGGCAGTGCTGCAGTGGGTGCTGGGTTATAAAGTAATAGGGTGAATGATGAGGTGGGGGTTGAATGTAGACATTTTGGCTCGATGGCAGTGAGTAATGGGTGGGTTGAAGTTAGCTGCTAACGTATGTTGAACTGTTTAGATTTTATTTCCAAACATAGAAAATAAAGGAAACTCATTTGAGAGGGGACTCGGTCGTCCACTGAGGTCTGAGCATGTAGAGGCAGCACACCCACTGATACACTTCAGCTCTGGTGTGATCAGCAGCAAGGAGTGAAAACCATGAACATGTACAGAAGCACTGAACAGCTCTGGCTGTTATCATTGGGAGTAGATGACGTTCTTGCAGCACATATATATATATATATATATATATATATATATATATATATATATATATATATATATATATATACATATATATATACATATACATATATATATATATATATATATATATATATATATATATATATATATATATGTATATTTATGTATATATATATATATATATGTATGTGTGTGTGTATATATACGTATACACAGGCCCACTGACAGCTTTTTCTGGGCCCGGGACAACTTATTGTTAGTTGGGCCCAGACCCAGCTAGCGGAGCAGGGGTGGGGGTGGGGGGGGGGTGGTGGGGGTGGTGGAGGGGGTGGGGGGCGACGTGCAACACGCGTGGAGCGGTGCGGCACGGTGCTTATGTGCAGTGTAGGACCAGTGGCATGGAGTGGCGCGGTGCCTGCATGCTGCGTCGGGAGCCATGAGTGGGGTGCTGGATGGGCCCCCCCCAACCCTGGGCCCGGGACAACAGACCCGTTGTACCCCCCTGTCTGATAGTCGAATCTATCATCTTGTTTGGCGGAGCGGGGGGAGCAGTGGGGGGCGCGGAGCGTGAATACACGGGGAGTCGGAGCCGCGCAGCACAGTGCAGAGCGGTGCTCACAAGGTACACGGAGCGTCGGCGCGCCTATACCCACAGCGGCCCTGATTGCACTAAGAATAATAAAAAAATAAAAAAATAAATAAATAAATAAAAAAAACAGCGCAGGCAGGTAAACAACACTTTTTTTTCCTCCCACACTGAAACACAGACTGGACAAGTGTCGGTGACTCTAAACATCAACAGATGAAGTATAGTTCAAATGAGCAGAACCAAACCCTCTTCTAACAAACGGGCTAAACCATGTCATTTATTTATATCTATAATCTCTGCAGATAAGCTCACATTTTTTGGCTAAACAGTTTCTCACATTATCTGCTCAAATTAAATGAAATAGGCTTAATTGCACTGTGTCGGTCCGTTTCGCAGCTCAACATCCATGCAAAACCAAACACTAAATTAAATAGAATTAGCCTTTCAGATGAATAAAAATAATAATATAATAATAACCTAAAATATTACAATCAAACGAAATAAAAGTCAGCATTAAAAATGAGAATTGAGTAACAGAACCATCTTATTAGCCCAGTTATCTGGCTACTGACCCGTTTAAGGTGGAAAGCCATTGTGTTGTGAAGTGATATGAAAGGACACAACTTGCATTTGACTTTTTTTTGGATCATCTTTGACTTGGTCTGAAGTTCTGTTTTTTTTCCTGACATTTTGAGCCTTTTAAAGTTAAACCAAATCACCACCGAGATGCTGCTCTGTGACGGAGCTCTGCGGGACTGTGCCACTCACCATGGTGGTTCATTCACAAACAGTAAATAGATAGAATATTGAATAAAACTACAAGTTAAGTAAATTTTTCCACAGTGTATTTGATAGGCTAACATGTATATCAAATAGGCTTTATATCATGTTTATTTGGAAAAAACAAGCAATTCTATTTAAATTAAGTCATTCAGCCACCCCGATACAGCTGTGATGGACTGGTCCTCGTTTAATAACCACATTTTTTTCGATGCTTCAACTGCGTGATTGGTAGTTGAATCAGGCCCCTTCGAACTAATCATTGAATCGTCGACTATCTGAGGACAACCCTAATATAAATATCTAATTTTTCCTGTGACAGAGGGACCGGATCTGCCCATATAAGTCCCGGAACACAGACGGATCAAAATCAAGCAGAAATTAACCCCTGAAGCTAATTCAGAGTCTTTAGTGTGTAGATACAACGCCACAGCTGCGATTGGAGGAAAATGCATGTTGGAAAGCTCCGGACAAGTGTCTGGGACACCTGGAGATGACCCAGGTCTGTATGTGACTTCCTGTCGGCTCCATCAGGGTTTCCTTTGACTTCCCTCCTGTCCTCAGTGTGTGGGTTTAGAGCTGCCTCCTTCAGAGGACTGGACCTCCAGACACTCATCTCTATCTGTATGAAAGCACTGACAGGTACGCCATCTTAAGAGACTCTGCAGGAAATACATGTAAACAAAACATCTTCAAACGTACTTAAAGAGGAAGAGCTTCATCTCTCAGATGAAGCTGGGAGCAGTTCTGGGATCCAGAGGTGGTCTGAGCCAGACCGAGTCCTCCTCCTGGCCACACAGCCTCTTCCTCTCCACACCCACACCTTAAAGTCTGTATCAGAGTGCAGCCGACAATTGTTCATCTGTCTTTTTCAGTGAAAATGAATTCCAACCAATTTTCAGGCCTGTGTGATTTAAGATATTCTGCAAATACCTTTTAAGTAATGAGAAGTCTTTCTGGCGGCTGTTGTTGGAACGTATTGTACAAAGGCTTCATTCTGTCGGTAATGGGTTCATTCAGCCACGATGAGGGGAAGAAAGGAATGGCCACGGACTGGATGACTCGGAGGCCTTTTGAACCCAAGTCAAATATCATTGTGGAGCGCTGCTGTGCAGAGTGGTCGTCACCAAACACTGCTGTTAGCGCTGATTGAAAATCCACGAGGACCCGTGTGAAAGCAGCACAGTGCCCTTGAGAAATGATACAAAAAATGTATCTGTCCCTCCGATCCAGACGCTGTCTGAGGTCTGCGGAGCCGCTCGCAGACACCTGGCAAAGAAAATACCCAGAGTTCATTCACAATTACGCCTCTATTTGAAATGGCTGTGACCACAACAGGTACAATAGGAGTTTAAAGGCCATCTGGCTGTTTGGGCCCGCTCTCTCTGACTCCTCACATCGCAGCTTGTTTGGCTGGGAGGAATCGACAGATAATTTACCACAAGTCCTCGGGGTCCACTACTTTTAAAAAATAGATTCATTAGAACATAATTCATCTTTACTTTAAGTTTGCTCGAAGTTCCAGTCATCAGTGAACCGTGCACTGTACTGCAACATCCCATCACCAGAAACACACAGCTGTTTCTGGACTCTACACCCACAGGGACGCTTGTTATTCCACTGTCACTTCCAAGACAACAGTCATATATAACAGTGCAATAACACTGGCATTTCAAACACATTTGTTTAGTTTATTTAGTAAATGAATCAGTGGAACCATTGAAAACGAAGGTTTACTCTTCTGTTAGTGTGGATATTATTTATCTGAGCTGGAAATGATGCTTTCAGACTGCTGCAGATTGCAGAGCAGAACAGGTCTGAAGAGAAGAACAGAACCTCCAAAAGTCAGGTGGCATGGTGTGAATGAACTGAAGGGAAGGCAGAGAGAATGAAAGCCAGGAGAGACGTTCAGTCCTGAATCCATCAGCTTCTTCACTCTGTATCAACGCCACTGTTTCTTCTTTTAAAGTAAACTAATAATTATGTTTTCATAGGCTTTTCAGAGGACAGTTATTTCCATCTGGAGATTCCTGGTGGGTTTTTGTCAACATTAACTGTAATGTGAAATAGTTTTAGCACAATAAAGCATGGTGACTGACCTCAGAGACCCTGACCCAGTGTCTTCTGTCGGAGAATTATTTTCTGCTGTCAGTACGTTAACCTGACAGGATCATTCAGGAGCCCTCTTCCCGCTGAATGTGAGTTTGGTCGGCACTGCTACAGAGAGACTGAGGCTAGCTTCCAGACGCTGGCTACATGAGCAGCTGTGATCCACAGAGGGATCTGATCACGGTAAATGGTTAGCCTCCATCTTTAATGTAATACTCGATTTTAAAACTCATTCATTTCATCAAAATCACTCACTTTCTTTGCTTTTCTACTGAACAAACTCTAACTTGGATCATTTCCTCACAGGAAGTTTGGATTTTCTACACACTATCGAACACCGCCGCTGAGCTATTTAACGTCATATGGACAGAAAGCGGCGCTCCATGTCACAGACTGTCAGAACTCTGCTTTAAAGCACCAATCAGCTGTTTCTACTGCAGGAAGACATTCCTCTGAAAACATGGCAGCCGCACACATCTCACTGAGTCACGGACGTGTGTGTGTGTGTGTGTGTGTGTGTCTCTCCACCTGCAGCAGACAGGTGGAGAGACGACCTGGGACTCAGCCTGACAGTAACATCCAGAACATCCAGGAGGAACCCTGGTTCTCCTGGTTCTCCCGCCTCCAGAGCATGTGGAGGTGATCAGTACTCCCGTACCCTCCTGTGGTAGCTGAGCTGTGCCCTCCTGCAGACGCCTGGACACGACGCCACCGTGTGTGTCCACATGGGCCTGATCCGGAGCGTGTTTCCTCTGCTCAGGTGTGTGTCCAGCGTCTGCTGTCCAGCTCCTCACACAGATGAGCGTCTCTGGAGTTCTTCCTCCTCTCTGCTGCTGTGCCATGACCTTTCAACTGTTCATCACACACAGGTGGAAGTCGGTGGATGATGGCTTCCTGGATGGCTGGAAGTGTGGCCAGCTCCATATCCTCCTCCTCGGGGGGCCTCGCCGCTGCACATGAAGCAAGTCGTCAATACAGCTTAGAGGAGCGTTCAGGGAAAACGACTCTCAAATGGAGAACTGGATGTTTTTTCTTATTCCTCACACCACATGTTTGATTTAGCAGCCTCTCAATAGTAATTCACTTTGATATGGTTTTCCACATAAACAAAGCTATGTGGCTGGAAGCAAGCGCCGTGCGATGGAGTGTGTCGCCCATCACAAGCCATACAGCGGCCGAATGGAAACGCTGTCATCAGCATTACGGGGGAATGCCCCCGCTGATCGCTCTGAGTGTGTGTGTGTGTGTGTGTGTGTGTGTGTGTGTGTGTGTGTGTGTGTGTGTGTGTGGTGTGTGTGTGTGTGCAAGAATAGAGCATGTGTGCGTGTGTGTAAGAAAGAGAGGCGTGGGGGAGGGAATGACTGTCTGTGCTTATTATTGAACTCTGTATGTGTGTGTGTGTGTGTGTGGTGTGTGTGTGTGTGTGTGTGTGTGGTGTGTGTGTGTTCCCTCTTCTGAACTTGCTGGAGTGAGTTCCTGCTCATTTCAGCAGGAAAACATGTTAAAACTGCCACACGTGTAGAAAAAAAACCCATCCTACATCATACTAGAACATCACAGCTGTGTGTGTGTGTGTGTGTGTGTGTGTGTGTGTGTGCGTGTGTGTGTGTGTGTGTGCGTGCGTGCGTGTGGTGCGTGCGTGTGTGCGTGTGTGTGTGTGTGTGTGTGTTTAACTGCCTTTTCACTGATCAGAGTGTTGACTATTTGAGCTGCAGGTGAAGACGTCAGGCTCCTCTTGAGGAGAGTCAGGAGCTATATACTATGAGACGTGGGATTAATCACAGATTACAAAGTGCTCTCTTGTTTTAATCCACATCACTGACACCTTTCACAAAGTGCTGAGGAGACAGAGTGAGACCTCCTCCAAACAGATAGACGAGAAAAAGTCAAAGAAAAGCAGAATACGCTAACACTGACAGATTCAAAGCAGGTGAAGCCACGGAGCCTCTGGTCCTCCGAGGCCACCGGAATGCTGATGACCAGAGTATTATTTATTAAAGAAGATCAAATCCCCCCGGCTGGGAAACAACACGGGAAAGAAAAGGTCGGGACACAACGTCACATTCAGAGAGCAGCTTTGACAGGAGGCCGATTTCTAGTTCTTATGGGAGAAACGTCTTCAGTGACATGAAGGGAATCACGGTTCACGGGGATGTGAGGGAAACTACACAGACAAGGCTCACGTCTTGGAGATATTGGTATTTAACGTGCTATAAATGGATTTTCAGTGGAGTCAATGGTCTTTTGTTCATCACTGATACGAACAAGTGCAACTCTCCAAACACACAGAGTCCATCAGAGGCCGAGAGTGGGCCAACATCTGTAAACCATCCGAAACGGGCTTCCTGTTCTAAAATCCTGATTCCAACAAAAGTCATCTGTCAAAAACAGCCAACCAGTGTGAACCCCTGCTGAGTGAAGCAGAGGCTGCTGGGACTCTAACATGTTGATGTTCCACTTCATTCAGCGCTGGAGGAGTCACGGAGCTCCACTGTGCACGTCCCACACACACTCGCACACATGCCACGTGCACTGTGTGTACAGGAGATATTAAAACACGCTTCACAGCAACAAAAGAGCCAACGCAGTGCTTTACAGTTCAGCATAAACTCAGATGTTTGGGGCAGTGCCAGAACGTCTTAATGCCCTTATCGTTCCATACACGCATTATGAGGGCGTTAGCAGCGGCTCGCCCCCCGCCACAACCCACAAAAGGCACAACCCGTCCACGTTTCTAAAAGAGCGGATCCCAGCCGGGCCTCACAATTAATCCCCAGTTTCCTGCGCACTTCTTGTGTGTTTGATAAAGGAGCCTGGGCCGAGTCCCGGCGGAGTTAGGCCTGACGCTGAGCGTCTGCAGCCAGGCCTGCAGGCTGAGGAGGGCGTCTGGAGGACGGCGGCGGGCTGCAGGCCTCCGGACCGGGACCAGGGACCGGGACCTGGGACCGCAGCGGCTCACACCTTCACCACGCTAATTAAAACCAGGATAATTCAAGTGGTCATAATCTGCCTTTTTCCAAACTTACTTATCCTTTTTCAATTTCACAGCTCGCACCAGCTGGAAGCTTCTTACTGCATTAGCAGGACTCTATTTTCACCTCTAAATCCCAGACGTGACCCTCCGGCTGGACGTGGACATGTCTCCACCAGTGAGACACACAGAGACCCTCCACCGAGGACATCAAACGACTGACAGAGACAACAGACGAAGGTCTTCTCTTACTAGCTCTGCTTATGTGTGTCCATATCAGTGTCCTCGTCTCTTCGGGGGACGTGTTTGACTTGTTCCTCCAGCTGTCTCCAGCTGTTCCAGATGTCTCCAGATGTCCTCCAGATGTCTCCAGATGTCTCGTGGCTGTCTGTGGCTGGTTTCTGCTCCTGGCAGCCAGGAAAAGTGAAAGAGCCAATGCTACATGAAATGTGAATGAAGCAGAGTCAAAATACACACACTTGTCTCCACAGCTGTTGGACATCCTGAAACACACCCACCCGGCGGTGCAGACTGGAGGACACACTCCTGCAGACGCATCAGAGGACAGCTGGAGGCAGACAGTCGCTGGTGTTTGGGCTGTGGAGGGTTTGACGGTGTGTTTCTGCCTCGGCTCTCTGCTGCGCTCACCGACGGCCGCTGGAGAGCCGGCCTGGCTTTGATACATACACACCTCTATTCAGACAAGGAGCGAGTGTGTGTGTGTGTGTGCGTGTGTGTGTGCGTGTGTGTGTGAGTCCTGGAGAAGAGAAGAGCGTTGCGGCGGAGGTGAAGGGGTTGGAGAGCCTATCACAGGCGAGCTGCGGCTGCGACAATCACCCTGCTGGAGGATGGCAGCGGCAGCGGCGGCGGCGGCGGCGGCGGCAGCGGCGGCGGCGGGGGGGCGGCGCTCAGCGAGACAGAAACGTATAAACCTCTCCAGCCAGCCCCATTACACCCACTGTAATAAAGCCCAATAGTCTGATAGCGGCTTCTGCTCTCACTTTCCAGCTATAAAAGTCGGCGCTGAATGCCACAGCGGCTGCAGAGGATTGATGTGACGCTGTTTATTTGTGCTTCCACACTCCTGGTGAAGAACGGCGGCCTGTAAAGCTGCCAGAGCCTCCAGACCGACCAGCAGAGCCGGCCTGCTTTGGGTTTAAAACCGAATTAAACATGTTTATTCATTTACTGAAGAGCAAAACGTGGCGTCAGGCGGTACACCCCTGAGGACAAGAGTCCACTGAAGACATGTCACTAAACCACCCTGAATACACCGGGCCTGTCCCCACCCTCCCCCATCTGGTCCTCACCCGTCCTCACCCATCTCACCCGTCCCCACCTGTCCTCACCCGTCCTCACCCGTCCTCACCCATCTCCACCCGTCCCCACCTGTCCTCACCCGTCCTCACCCGTCCCCACCTATCTCCACCCGTCCTCACCCGTCCTCACCTGTCCTCACCCGTCCTCAACCCGTCCTCACCATGGCATGTCATTGTGCACAGTCCACAGTGCACGGCGGTGAGCGCTCTGGTGACACGGGTCAGATTTCACTTTCATTGGCGTTCTTCATCTGGAGCTAAGGGCAACACAGTCATTTCAAACACAGATAGTCCCCGGGATCGGGGCCTATCTGTGTGGAGTTTGCATGTTCTCCCTGTGTGTGTGGGTCCCTTCTGGGTTCTCTCCGGCGTCCTCCCCACAGTGGGCGCGGTGACCGTACAACGTGAGCGCTCAGTGTACCGTGTTAGCGCCAGCCGCCCCCACGTTTTTGTGTGAGCGCTGCGGAACCCCACCCGTCCCCGCCACTCCAACAGGGCGCTCATCTCGGGCTCCTCTAGTCGTCTAGGGCGCCTAACAAGCCCCTGTCGGCTCTGCAGAAGCCACATATGAACCGCAAAAACAAAAAACACAAATCTAGAGAAAGGAGAAATCTCTGTTGTTTTTATGCTTCTCTACAGACAAAACACTCTTTATCTTCAAAGTTTCCACTCGGTTTACGGATGTGATCTGCAGTTTTTTCCTTCCTATGTGCCTTCTGACGGCGTTCTCTGCAGAGTTGGGGCTCCGCTGCATCCTTAGCAACCGCGATTGGTTGCTAAGGACTCTGACCTCCGACCTGAAGGAAGTTGACGTGTGTTACAGACTGGATGTTTTTTCTTTACGAACAGAGTTTTGTTCCTTGAACTAATAACCATTGTCCACAAACACTCTTCTGCACATTAAATAACAGCTTCTTTTTATTTTCCAAATAATATTTATTTAATATTTGTTTGTCATTCAGCAGTGTTTTCATGCTGCCGCGGCAGTTTTGTTCCTGTAATTTCTGAAGATTGTGAAGCACGGATGTAGCAACAATAAAAAATTCAGTATGCGTCATCGGCTATTCTGTCCATTATTTGATCCTGTTTATTTCGAGTTTTGAGCAATTTTATCCCCTGGTGACCCTGGGGGGAGGCAGGGTCTGTGACCTTTACCCTTTCAGAGCCTTTGTGAGCAGTCTGGAGGAATAAACCCAGGTTCTGATGAAATTTCTCCTTTCCAACCTACAGAATTATATTCACAACCAAGTAATTCAGAATGGAAGTGTTCTTCTTCATGATAACTTGGGAAACAGGTTTATTCACCTCTAATTCCTTCTGACATCTGGGGGTGTGAGGGCTTCTGACTGGACAGAGGAGGAAGAGATGTTTTTATGTCCAGCTCTTCGGTTCTTTATTTCTTGATTAACTTTGATGCTAAGGCTTTAAAAAGGTCCACATTGTTATTCTTCCATCCATCCACTCCTTTACTTTTATTCTTTTCTTCTAAGGCTGCATTAAATAAATCGTCCCTGCTCGAGTCCAACACTCGCTCACTGGCAGCCATCTTGGAAAATTTGCATTACTGGGAACAACATGAGCAGAACAACTGGAAGTAAAGGTGGTACGGGCGATTTCCCTGGAATGTAGAGTCCAGCGACTGTCAGTGCCTTGTCACCATCCCTCCTGCTCCTCCAGAGAAAGGCCTTTCAGATGCGACTGGACGGCGGCGCTCTCTGGAGGCCAGGGCTCGTATCAGCGCCGCCAGCTGAACGCCTTCGCCAGATCGACTGACATGCTGGTGAGACACCCGGAAAGCCACAGACAGAAAATCCTTCATACCACCAAGTTACAGTGAAATAAAAGTCGTTATTTCTTTGCTAAAGTGATCGTTTTCAGAACAGCAGCAGAACTCAGTGACCAGGGTGACGGGCCACCATGTTCCCCCCGAAGGTCCCACCTGCCATACCGAGTCCAGACCAAGGGATTCATCAGAGCGTCAACACAAGGCGTTTCAGTGTTCCTCTGGACATTAATTGAAGTCTCCTTGGGGTCATTGCCACATATGTTCCTATGTATGTTGGTAACTTTGTAATTAAGTCGATCTTCAAAGAAGAAAATCAGCTTTTCTAAAAGATCTGTATATAGTGGAGGTTTTTTGTTGTTGTTGTTTACTGTATTTACAGATCCGCTGCCTGCAGCACACAGCTTCCTTGATTCAGGAGAAGGACACCTGTAATCACATTTCTCCAAAATGTGCTGAAGGAAGAGGCTGAAAGCCTGACAGGGCTGCTGTACAAAGCCGACAGAGTCCTTGACGCTTGGAGGAAGAATCCCGCTCATGTGTGATCAGCAGGCCAGTTAACCTCCACATCATCTGGTCTCTCTGGCCTTTCAGCACGGCATTGTGGGAGAGAGCGGTGGAGGACAGCTGATACACAAACAGCCTCCTCTAAGACAACAGCGAGCATAGAACTGAGGAAATGACACACTGGGCCACTGAGCGCACAATGCTGACAAACAGCGAGCGCAGCCATGATGCTTCTCTTCTGGGCGCTCAGGATCCAGCATCTGGACGAGGTCCAGGTCCACAAAGGCCTTCTCAAAATACCACTGACTGGACTATTAATAAAATAATCATTACAGTCACTAAGGAGAAAACACGAGCTTGTTTTAAATGTGTCAGAGGATACACGGAAACTAAAGGTGTGACGAAGCCACATTTATTCATGGTACAATGAAAAAAGAGCCAGAAGAGAGTCGGCCTCCGAACAGGCCTCATGGGAGCAGGTCCGCAGCGTCTCAGAGGGAAACACGTTCATGTCGCAGAAACCTTTCTTCACGTAAACTGAAAATACACTAAAGATTTTACAGTCTGCACCTGGGGCAGAGATAGAGGCTCTCTAAATATTCCTGTTCTGTAGATATTCACCTTTCAGTTCAGAAAACGAGGTCGAGAAGATCCAGTGCTGCAGGAGATCCACCTCCCCTGGAGGACCTTCAACCCAGAGCACAGGACTACATGTGGACCAGCACCTCCAGGTCCTCCCGAGTACCTGGCTCTGTCACACAGACAGACGGTACGCCCTCTGCAGGTCAGGGAGGGAACAACCTTCAATTCACAACATTATTGAACAGAGGAGCAGAAAAACAGACTGCAGAACATCTGAAAACATGGGGATACAGCAGCTCTTTAGTGCCAGTGTCCAAACAAAAAAATACCAAGAGTCCCTTTGAGGAGGAGGTTTTGACTTGCAGATCAAAAAAGCATTGCAGAGATATTCCCTTAGTTTCAAAGTTCCACATTATTTAAACAAACCAAAAATACTCTCCGTCGTTGACTCAACTCAAAGCAAAATGAAGCAAATCAAATCTTTTTGCATTTTCTACTTTCTGTGCTTTCTGCGGTAGAAAACCTGCCTCTGACCTTCCTCCTCCCTCCTCCCTCCCAGAACCCCTCACGCCCCGAGCGTTGTCTGGCTGCAGGAGGAGGGCCTGGCAGGCAGGAGCAGACACACTCATCAGTACAATACAGCAAAAACAAACACAATCCTTAGCATTTCTTACCATTACTCAAATATATATCAAATAAACAAACTAAATTTACTTTCTAAAATGGCTCCAACACATGGCATGTTTTTATTTCTTTAATCTTTTTTAAATGTTTTTTATTTATCTCACCCGTCCTGTCCAGCAGGAAAGCGCAGATGGAGGTGTGGCTGCTGGAAGCGAAAGCGTCCAGACAGATTTGCTCCTCTAGAGATGGTTTCTTACTTTATTTCATTATTTTGAGTACTGATACATGACATTATTGGACCTGACATGGGGACAGAAAGACAGGAGGAGAGGACAGAGAGAAGGAAACAATGTGAACAAACAAGCAAAAAAAAAAGAGTGAAGAGAAACAAGAAATCAAGATATGACGATGCTTCTTTTAATAAGGACCACTCCATACGAGCGGCTGCTGCACCTCCATAAAGACATGACAGAGAATCTCTGGACTTTAGTTAGAGAACAGAGCTGGGAGTGAACTGAGGGCCTGTCCACACGGAGTCAAGCTCAGACAAACCCGCACAAATGTTTGTTTCTAAAGTCACCAGTCGTCCACACGGAGGCCAGCGTCTCAGGACTCTGAAAAAACGACAAAGTTTGAAGCCGGGTCCCAGAGTGGAACAATCTGAAGGACGCGCCTGAGACGTCTCCGCTGTTACGCCTTTGCCGCATATATTTACTGAGATGATTACGTCATCTCCCGCCCCGCCGCACAACAGGACGCATGCGCGGAAGTCCGGCAGAACCACAACAACAACGGCGCTTCAAAAGGTCTTTTAAATATCTGTGCAAAATAGTATTGTACCTCGTCGTCCGTCCACACCAAACTTTCCTAACTGTCGCTCTGGAGGTCGCCATCTTTTGCGTTTGTTTACAATACAACGTGAATACAACGCGCTTTATACGCATGCGCACTACCCAACTATTATTGCACTGCAGCGCCGTCAGTGGGCGTGGCATATGTATTACAGCGTTTACATGCGTCTTCAGTTCACTAATGTGGACGCTTTTTTTTTTTGCTGACTCCATCTTTACGCAATTCGTTTTGTAAAATATGACCATTTTCGCTCTGTGTGGACAGGGCCTGAGACGGGCAGACTGAGGATCCAGGTGTCAAATTACAAACCAGGGCATGAGGATAGACCTAAGACAGATTAGGTCTTAATTAATTTAACAGTTCATGGCCAACAAGGTGGCCGAATCCACATGCAGAACATGAAGAGTGGTTAAAGACCAGCGTGATCATGCAAATGTGACAGTGATCATGCCGAGGGCCATGACCATACCCAGGAGAACGGGCCCCACGAGCTGCTACCCCCCCGGGATACAGACAGGTCGGCACCATTCCAAGTCGGCCCTGGCCAACTCGGCACCATCCCCGGGATACAGTCAAGTCGGCATCAAGCCAACTAGGCCTCGTGGTGGGGGGGGGCTCTCGAGTGGCCGAGTTGGTGGGTGCCAACTTGACTTTAAGCTGCTTACCAACTCGGCCAAAAGCCTCTTTTTTTTAAATCACGATGCGGCTGCGGCACAACGATTTGCACAGTTTTTTTCGTGCCGGCTGCGCCGCTTCTCTCACGTAGCAGGCGGGGACTGGAGGACAAACTGTGTGATTATGTGACTGGACAGGTAGAGGTGGAGAATGTACCTGGAGCTTCATGTTTGACATTCTGTTTGAACCGAGTAGCTTAGCTACGAGTGCGCAGTGTGAGCGGCTGTCTGCTCATGTGACCAGATCATGTGACCAGGCGGCGTTTGATTAAACCAGTCGCCTGCAATTATAATTATAAAACTGTGCAAATCGTTGCGCCGCAGCCGGCATCAGCTCCAGGATTTGCCACAGTTATAATTATAATGAAAGGCGACTGGATTGACCCTCCTCCCCCCCCTTCCCCTCAGGAGAGGTTCGGGATTGAAGTCTAAGGCAGGGCGTACGGTAGCCAGAGGCAGAGAACCACTGATCCAAGAACCCCACCCATCATGCATCAGGAGGAGTGAAGGCAAGGACAGACAGGGGACGCAGAAGGAACCCAGGCCTAAGGCCCACCACCCTCAGGCCCACCGGGGCCCCCCTACAGGGCACCACACTCTCTCCTGACATACATACCAATCCAATCACCCACACACCCACACCCACACCACATACACACCTCAGTCAACCCAACTCACCCCCCCGCCCAGTCCAGTCCCGCTCCCAGCACAGCCCCCCTCGCACCCCCCCAGGAGTGAGTCTCTAACACTGTTGAAAGACAAACCATCATTAGCCACATTAGCTACATTAGCCACACCTAGCTACATTAGCCACACTAGCTGCATTAGCCAGACAGGCTGCATTAGCAGTGGCGGCTGGTGGTGACGTTGTTGGGGTGCTACAAATGCTTGCATGATACAGATTAAATAGTTAACAGAGCTGCAAAAGCAACACCACCTATGATACAGTTTTATCAATTACAGGTACACTATACTTTTTTAGTGCTCTACATCAACTCTTTCTCTCTTCTTCCCTCTCTCTTTCCCTCTCTCTCTCTCTCTCTCTCTCTCTCTCTCTCTCTCTCTCTCTCTCTCTCTCTCTCTGTCACACGCGCACATTTACACACCACAGCCGTGTTCCAACCCAACTTCAACGACTGCCCACAGCCAGCCTGCTGCAGCTGTCTTATTACAGCTGTTTGGTGACATGTAGCCAGACACGCTTCACTCAGCAAAAACAAGGCGTCACAGTCCCTACAACAGGTCGACATGGGCCGACCTTATCTGAAAAGAAGCTCACATCGACGCCTTTCTGGGATGCAAACAGGTTAATCACTGTGTCGCTGAAGTCTGGTAATTTTTGGATGAAGTCTGTCTCAATAGACAGCATGGCAAGTGCATCCCATCGGTCCAAATAATTGGATTATCCAAAGCAAATAGTCCACCTGGTTCATGCTGACGCCGCCATAGCTGAACTTTTTCTCCCTCCTTCCCAGCTCTGGCACCAGTAGCAGCCCCGCTGCGTTAAATTACCGCTATTGGTCAAAAGTCAGTGGCAGTGGGCTAACTGAAGCTAGCCCAAAATGCTCAGTAAACCACAGGGGGCGGGACATGACACCTGCCAATCAATTACAAGAAGGAAATGAATGTATCTGCTAGGCTGTAAAAAACCAGCCCATTTAGAGATATTCTATGTTTTCCTTTTGACTTATTGGTGCTGCTGCTGCCTTTGGTTTTATCTAAACTTCAAACAATCTGTTGTAAGTTATTTAAAAAATACTTTTCTCATCTTTTTTGTATTGGCTGTCTTTTTGTGCTGGGAGGGCTCAGCCCTGCTAGCACATTTAGACCAGCCGTCCCTGTGCATTAGCATACTAGCTGTATCGCAGGCTAGCTGCATTAGCCACATTAGCTGCATTAGCTATATAGACCCTCCAGAAAAAACACGATTATGCGATTGCATGAATTCAGGCATAAATCACCCTTTGCCGCTGATTATGCAGGGGCCACATATTTTCCAAAAGGGCGCATAATTCCCGCAATAATCTCACATTTACCGCGAAAAACAGAGAAATGGTCTCGCTTGAAGTGCTGTGACGTTCAATGAACGAGTCGTTCGTTTGAACGACTCTTTTAAGTGAATGATGAGAGCCGGATCACAGCTGTCTGAGAGCCGTTCCTTTGTGCAAATGGTCCACGCTTCCTTCACGTGTCTCCTGAGTGTCTCCTGAGTGTCTCCTGAGTGTCTCCTGAGTGTCTCCTGAGTGTCTCCTGAGTCCAGCTGCCTCCACTGCCTTCATGTAAACGACCATGTTTCAGTTTTCCTCAGCAGCTCCAGTCACCTGAACGCAGCAGGTCACTAGCGGAGGAGAAGCGTCCAGAAACCGGAGAGGAGCCGGGGTTTTGGAAGAACTGGTTTCCCTATTAACTGGCGACTGGGTTCTTTCTCGTCCTTGTTGCTGATAGATGTTAACAACCAGACAAAAAGCCGTTCAGACCTTTAATGAGTCTGATTTCAACATCTGCTGCCAGTAGCAGCAGCAGCAGGAAGTGCTACAGGAAGTCAGTCACCAGGTAACAAGGACACCAGTTAATTTGAAACACCGTATTGACGGCTTTATCAGAGGTTTTAGCAATGGAACACACACACAATTGCTAAAATGTGTGATAAAGTGTGTGTGTGTGTGTGTGCGTGCGCGAGACAGAGAGCGAGAGAGAGAGAGTGTGGGTAACCTACATACCTGGCATCTTTTCGCATATTTCACAGCATACTTCACAACTGTTCGCAATTTTACCGCATAAAATGGCATAAAACCCTGCATATTCATTGCATAATCAAGCATTTAGCTCGCATAATCTGGGATTTAAGTACGAATAATCAAGAATTTTTTGCTCATGTTTTCTGGAGTGTCTAGCTACACTAGCTGCATTAGCCACATTAGCTACATTAGCCTCCTGAATATGCAGTATGCATCACATGGCTGGAATCGGCTGCAGAGAGCAGAGGGACGCAGCATCTGTTGTGGATAATCTGCATGATAAAAGCAGCGCCCCGGCACCTTCACTTCAACCCCCCCACCCCCCCCCACCCCCCCCACCCCACCCGCTGGCAGAGGACTTCACCTGAATGACATTTACAAATTACCCGGCCCAGAGTGCCGGGTCCCCTGACCCATGAGCCTCTGCTCAGCACCCGGAGAGGCTCGCCAGTGTTTTGTCATATAATTACTGCAAATCCCCTGAAAGTAGCCCCTGTCCACCCTCCTCTCAGCGCTGCCGGCAGCCCGGCCGGCACGCCGTCCGCTGGGTGTCTGCAGACAGATGCAGAAAGGCTCTGCAGAGCTGAATGGTAATGTGCTATCAGAGCCAGCATCGCCCTGACAGAGGCTCGTCAGGAAAATGCAAATAAGCAGAGGAGGAGGAGAACACAACGTGACACCACCTCCAGTCCTGCAGCCCGGCTCCAGCAGGAGGCTGCAGGGAATGAACTCTGTGACGCCACAAACGTTTGAACCAGACCGTCACTTTATATGTTTTAACTCCACTGTGACTTTTTATTCAATGACAATTCAGAGCTGAAAGGGACTGAAAAAGCTGAACATCACGATCTTGGATGGTCACGGATGTTCGAATCTCTTGAAAAAGAATAAATGTGTCATTTCTGCATCAGTCCTGGAGGTTAGCACTTCACAAAACAGTCAATCGGTCTTTATGGGGAAAAAAAAAATACTGTTTTCCATTCATGAATGTGGAGATTGAAATACCTGACATGAGCCGTGACCGCACCTCATCCTGCCAGCACAGTGCTCATGTGCGATCCCCTCCACCCGACAGCAGCTCTGTGGAGGCAGGTGGAGCAGGTGGTGCAGGACCCTGAATCGCAGCCCAGGCTTCAGTTATCTTGAAGCCAGGGAGCAGCTCCTGCTGCTCTGGATGAATGGAACGGGATCTGAACGCTGAGCGGAGCGCCGCTGCTGAATCTGAGAGCACAGACGCTGACTGCCTCCCTCCTCCTCTGCATTGCCACGGTGGTGCAGTGGTTAGCACGCTCACCTGATGCTTCAGGCCAGGCCTTTCCCTCTGGAGTTTGCATGTTCTTGGTGTGTTTTCCTCCTGTAGTCCACAGTGTTCACTGTGCGTGTGTGGTGTGTGTGTGTGTGTGTGTGTGTGTTGTGTGTGTGTGTGTGTGTGTGTGTGTGTGTGTGTGTCTGTGTCTGTGTGTGTGTGTGAGAGTGATATCTTCTTGTATCTGTGCCTTCATTGCACACGCGGAGAGAATGAAAAGGATGATGTAATTGAACACCAGGCTCATTTGCTGAGGAACGGTTCTTCATTGCTCCGCTGTTCTCCAGCAGAGTGCGTCTGGAGTGAAGGTCAGCTGTCAAACCCCTCCCCCCACTCCCTCCTCCTCTCTCACCTGCCTCCAGGTTGACCAAGACAGGTAAGCAGCCCATCACAGGACACACACACACACACACACACACACACACACAGGCACACTCACCCCTTCATTTAGTCATGCTGTCCATGCCAGTGCTCTTGATTTGAGGCTGAGTGTGAGTAAACGTCCCACCAGGCCAAACTGTGAGCCTCACACACTTCCTGTCATTCAGAGAGGCAGAGGTGGTCCACAGGTTTTACTTGGGAGTGCCACTAATAGGTCATGACCTTTGACCCCAAACCGCTGCTGTACTGCACGACAATCCATCAAATTCAGTGTCAGTGTCATTTCATGAGCAGAATTTGTGTGGATAATGCTGGGCCTCTCTCCGTAGGGTCTTCCGTCTGCTCTCCGGCCCCCCGGCCTCATCTTGAACATTATTCCTCCAGACCTGAATGAGATCTGCTGGACTGAGAGGTTCTGCCGTCAGGTTTCCACGTCTTCTTCTTCTTCTTCTTCCTCTATGATCTTCCCGTTCTCAGATCATGAGCTCAGAGCCGAGTGTGAACCGCTCTTATTCTGAACACTTTTCATTCACTTTGCAGTTTTCCTTTCCTGAGACTGGAGGAAGTCTTTCATGTATCCATGTCCTCTTCTTTCCACAGATGAAACACTTGAAGAAAGCAGATCCAGCTCACGCCATCGTTTGTTTCACATCAAAGGTTTCATTAATTTGCTGAATGATGCAGAAACACACAGAGATAAAGACGACGGCGGCACGAGAGCCCCTCCTTTTCCTCAGGATGAAGGTGAGCGACACCACTGATCGCATTCAGATCATTTTACAGCAGTGTTTCTTGGAGTTTTTATGGAGTTCATCTCGTCGTGACGGACAGCAGACTTCAGGCGGAGCCGGCCTCTGCTCAAAGCCAGCTGGGAGTCAGGAGTGAGAGAAAACTGAAAATGGTGGTCTAACAGTCAGAAGTGGCAGAGACGTGGAGCCCTCCTGTTTTCAGCATCAAGGTTTGGGAATGAGTCCAATGTCCAAAGTGAGGGATGCTCTGAGTATTGAGGTCAAACGTGACTCTAGAATATCTGTAAAATCAAATAAGCAAGAAGAGATATAGATTTAAAACGCTTGCTTTATTTTGTTAAATAGTCTTTTTTTTTTATGTTTAAACTGCCTTCTTTCCTTCAGCAGCTGTCTGGCCTTCAGTTCTCTCACTGCGCCTCTGTTCAGGGACATATATTACTGAGTGCTCATGTTCAACATGGGACTAATGAAGAGCTTCTGTCCTCTGTGGACTCCATGGAGTGGCTGTGGCTTGAAGTCATCTCCAACATTCTGTGTGAATAAAAGAGGAAAGGTCTTCTGGTGTGTTGATGAACATTGAGGAGGTTTTCCTGAGCGCTGCTGCAGAGCTGTGCTGGAGAAACAGGAACTGCAGAAAAATCAAATCTGAAAATGAAATGTGTGTGGAGGAGGTTGACTTGTTCGCTGTCCCTAATCGTCTCAGCGGGACTCAGATAGCCATCAGGACCAGGAGGCCGCCGCCGGGCTCTTTGAAATGCAGAGCAGCTGGGCGTGTCCGGCTGCTGTTAGCATCACCTCAGGTGACCGGCCAACCCGGCTCCTCCTCTGCTCCACATTAAAATGCAGTAGAAGTGAATGTAGAGCTTGATATCAAAGGACGTCATGAGTTCAGAAGGTGGTGAGCTGCAGAAACCAGCAACACACAGATATCACACAGATGCATATGAATGGATGAATACAGACCTTTTCACAAATACAGAAGAAACGGCAGCAGTTGAAGTAAAAGCCGTCGGGCTTGACCAGCGGACATCTTTGTGCGCCGTATTGTGTCTCGCTCGTAGTCGCACACACAAATTCAGACATGCTGCCCCGGAGGGCAAGGTGTTATTCGTCCGTTTCTCGTTCTATATTATACTAACGCCCAAATAAACGCAAATTTGACCCCCTGAACATGCATGAAAATTCACCAAATTTGGCACGCACATCATGACAGGCGAAAAATTTTATAAAATGGAAAAATTAACCCTATTTGCTCTCTAGCGCCACCTATATCACCAAAATGGCCTAAAACAGCTGCCACGGCCTACAGGAATATCATAGAGAGATCAAACCAACATTCAAGCGTCCGTCTCATCGAGATCTAAAATTCACGCACTGACACCCCTGACCTAAATCCAACAGGAAGTCTGCAATTTTGCTTTCAAAGTAAAATTTTGCTCAAATCACTCCTCACGAAAAAATTATGTTGTCGTACAGACATCAGACTAACACGACATGATAGAGGACAAGTTTCTCTACAAAAGTTGTTAAAAACTTCGTCAAAAGTTTAACGGTGTGGATTCTATTAGCGTTCAAAGTTTGAAGTCTGAAATCCTGCCTTGCTCCGGCCCTCATCCGTTATAATGGGGGGGGGGGGGGGGGGGGGGGGGGGGGGGGGGGGGGGGAAGGCGCCTTTTTTTAGCACCCCAAACAAGCGTTGAGTGTGGCTAAACCATGACTCCTATCAACAAACCGAGCACACGTGAAGCCTCACCAGGTTCTCCCAAACAAGATGATGTAATATAAGTGGGGAAAATGTCTTGATATATGGCAGTTTTCGCGTGAATGAAAAGGTGTGCGCTCTGCATTTTTTTTGCTCTCAGTTATAATGGAGCCGGATGGGGAAAAATCTCACGCTTGTCACAAACTGAGGCCTCTACAGTCCAAACCAAAAGTCTGACTGCTCTGAAAGCCTCACCAACTGAAAGACAACTAATTTTCCTATCAAATGTGATATTTTTTGTTCAGTTTTGCCAAACAGGAAAGGAACAAGGAGCAGTTGTTTCCCAAACAGAAGCTTTTATTTCTCCTCTCTGCACTCTAACGGACATGACCATATATGGGCATACGTTGCAGTTACACAGCTGACAGCAGCTGTCAATCAAACTCTGACACTCAGTGCCTTCATTCATTTGACTGTGTCCGAAATCACTCCCTATTCCCTATATAGTGCACTATATAGTGTATACCAGAGGTGGGAGTTTGGAGCCTGATCAAGTCATCTCCATACCATGTTTTTGCTCTGACCATGTATCACACCAGGTGAATCTAACCAACCCTGCTCCTCAGCTTGTCTGTGGTACATGGTGAGGGCAAAAACATGGCATGGAGATGACTTGATCAGGCTTCAATCTCCCTCCTCTGGTGTATACGCCATTTTGTAGGGGTGTCCGAATGCCTAGTGAGCATCGATGCTCCCTCCATAGTGCACTCAATGTATTCCTCAACTCACCACAAAATGTAGTGGACAGCCAATGGTCACTAGACGGCTCGATATTACCCATCGTGCATTGCAAATCTCCAGCAAAATGACGTAAGAGCGGACACTCCGACACAGCAGGTGGCGGAAATGCACCTCTCATAGCTGAGTGCCACCCACCAGAAAATGACAGGCAGAAGAAGAAGAAGAAGAAGCGCGAGCCGGGAGCCGGAGCTGTGACACATAAATGTAAGTATTTCATTACAATATTGTTAATTTGCTGGGCATGAATACGTTAGACCACGGTAAAGGTTAAAGATGTGTAAAGTTTCGGCCACTGTGAACGTATATTTGACCCAATGAAGTTGAAAGTTAGCCCCGGTGCTAATATTTAGCCTGTGTTAGCTACAGTGCATCGATATCTTCAGCATTTTCTCACGTAAATACTCAGTGATTAACAGTTCATCTGATAATATGTCAGGTGTAGTGACACCCAGGGGCTTATATCCGAGTGTGATATATACGTGTTGTGTCTTTCAAGGGACAGACGAGGACGTGGAGCGGCTGCTGCCTCTTCAGTGGGGAGACATTCGCCTCGGCCGCCGGCTGGGAGGAAGCTATTTCTGTTGTGCCCGTTTGTGTTCTGTTACATAATATTGCGTGGTTGTGTGTGATTGTGGAACTATAACTATTTTAACGCCAATTCGTGTGCTATTGCATAAAAGTGTGTGGTTGTGTGTGATTGTACAGAGACTGCCCATATAGCAAAATTCTTATGGCCCATATCTGGCCCATACCCGACATGTTCATATGGCCCACATACCGCGTGGAATGATGGCACTTGGGAGATCCGCTCCTGTTTGCCGAAAGTCGGCCACAACCAAGCCTTCACAATGCCAGATGTCAACCATGAACAGGCCAAATCTACCAGAACTCAACTGAATGTGGGCCACTAGCAAAACAATTTTGTGCACAGTGGCCCAAATTTGGGTGAGTGCTGATTTATTTGGTCTCCTCTTGGCTGACATTTGGCACTGTGCTGGTTTGGTTGTGGCCCACTTTTGGCAAACAACTGTGGACCACCTTTGTGCCATCATTCCATATCGTATATGGGCCAGAATAAAAGCATACAGTGGCCCACATTCGGTTGAGTGCAAGTTTATTTGGCCTGTTTTTGGTTGACATCTGGCATTGTAAAGGCTTGGTTGTGGCCCACTTTTGGCAAACAGGAGCGGACCTCCCAAGTGCCATCAGTCCATGGGGTACGTGGGCCGTGTGAACATGTCAGGTATGGGCCAGATATAGGCTGAAAAATTTTTGCTATCTGGGCAGATCTTGTCGAGCCTACACCATGACAAAGTTTTAGGTCAAACATGAACACATCATATAAATGAAGCAGATCTGGTGTCGTGTGAATTTGTGGCTACATATTATTTCGGTACCTCCAGATATTGTGTTAAATGGTGGCATGCAGTGGTCCAGTCTTGGGACTCATCAGGGTCAAAGATGAAGATGCCTTCTGAAGAAATGAAGAAATAACCAGACACGAGAAACAACTTGTGAAAAGTAGAGAACTAATGATCCTTTATTTTTTTAACCTGTGCCCCAAAATAGGCAAAACAAAATAAAAAAATAACAAAATTCTGACTCAGTGGAACACTTGTTGACCTCCAACGCTCACTGCAAAACAATCATGGCCCCAGCATCGTCTCATCTTCATCTGGCCCTTTAAGAAATGCACAAAAGAACATTTTGTTGACTCAGTAAAGCAGCTCTGTGGTTACTGGACATGGTTGCAGTGAAGTGCTAACTACAAAAACCTTATCATGAAACCAAACAAAAAAAAGGTTTTTTAAATAAAATGAATCTGAAGGCATCTGATCACTGACCCAGTATCTGCTCGCTCAGACAACAATGAAAGATAGCACTGATACAAGCCGAGTGAACTTGAGTAAAGCAGTTTGATCAAACACTCTGACAAACTTCACATTTAACCTGAAGTTACAGTAATAAAACATAGAGTTCAATTCATTTAGAATTGGGGAGATTTGTTCTGTACTTCACCCTCTTTTTCTTTTTTTTACATATGGTGACAGCTTCATCTTGATTTCTGCTGTAGAACAGCATCACACGTACACTGCAAAATAGGTATTGTGGCTGACTTACATGTGAGCTGTGTGGCACGCCTTTTCAGCACTGGTCACTTTATCCTTACATAAAAGTGAATGTTAACTACCTAACATTTTTGCAGCACTGGCAACCTGACAAAACAATGTAACGTTCCAACAAAAACAGCTAAATGTTTCCAACAGACAGATGAATTCATTCTTTTATTTTTTGTTCAGGGACTTACCTCACCATGACTTCTCTTCTGTTCTGGATAGAAGTCACAGCTGCAGGTTTGCAGCAATTGCTTCCTTGCGCCCATTCGTCAATTCGAATATGATGCATTTAAAGGACTCGGTAATTTGGAAAACTCCGACTTGAAGCAGGAAAAACCATAACGGAAAGTAGAGTTTGAATAAAGATATGATCCTTCACGGCATACAGACTTAGTAGTTGACTTCATTAACAAAAAACAAACAAACAAACAAACAAACAAACAAACAAACAAAACAAAAAACAACCTGTCACTGTGGGTGATATGTTCAGGTACATCATGGAACATTCCACTGAAAAAGGAATATAAAGTCATCTTATCTTATCTTATCTTATCTGATCTTATCTGATCTTATCTTATCTTATCTTATCTTATCTTATCTTATCTTATCTTATCTTATCTTATCTTATCTTATCTTATGTTTATGTTTATGTTTATGGTTTAGTTAATAACGGATGATCTGGACAAAAGAAAAGCAGTAGCAGTTTGCAGAGCTATTCATGGTGGCGTAGTAGTTAATGCTCTCGTCTCACAGTAAGAGGGTCCTGGGTTCAAGTACTGGCCAGGGCTTGGGGCTTTTCTGTGTGGAGTTTGCATGGGTTCCCTATTCTGGCTTCCTCCCACAGTCCAAAAACATGCATGTCAGATTAGTTGGTCACCCTAAATTGTCCCTAGTTTTAAATGTGAGTGTAATGGTTGTATGTTATATCTGTTGTACGATGCTTTGGACAAAAGTGTCTGCTAATTGAAATTGTAGATACAACTAGGAGCAAGTAATAGTGGACAGCTGTTCAATGAGAGAAGCAAACTAACATAGCTTTTCTTGTCTTTTCTTGCCCTGCAATATTTGTACTTCACAAAGTATGGACCCCACCATGTTACATGTGGGCCACTTTAGACTCCATCCAGATTAGTCGATGCTGACTGCCGTCTTTCGGCCAAAACTTTCCCAAATGTGTTTCAGCAAAGATGGGCCATGTGCATTTTCTCATATGTGGGCCACTTTGGGCTCACATCCAGATTAGTCGATGCTGACTGCCGTCTTTCGGCCAAAAGTGGCCCAAATGTGTTTCAGCAAAGGTGGGCCATGTGTGCCGAACCATATGTGGCCCAGCCTTGGTTCACCTGCAGAATAACTATTCCCTACTCTGCCACGTATTTGCCAAACATGGGCCATATTTGTTTTATAAGGTATGGGCCAAATGTAGTATTTACCACATGGGCCAGTTTAGGCTTACATCTGTTTTTTGTGGCCCAGAAGAATGCCTACAGTGCCAGACTGTTGCCTGAAGTGGTCCACATCCGTATGCTATCTGGGTGCAGCCAAGAGGTCCAGGACCTCGCTGCAGGAGAGAGCGGAGAAGAGGGAGGGGGAAAGGGAGAAAAGAGAAGAGGAGAGAAAGGAAAGACTGTTAAAACTGCTTGAAAAAATTGTGGGCAAAATTAATTGAGTTTGTTTTGTGTGTTATTTAAGTTCACAGTGTAAAGTTCCAAAATCAACAATGTTATAATGAAGAAATAAAATAAAAACAAGAATGATTCATAAAGAAAAATTGATACATTACTTACGTTTCAGGATAGACGATTAAATGAACTATTTACACAAACTATTTACATTATATTAATCTGTTGCTGTACATATTAATATTTATTTTAGAACAAACATGAGCAAAATGGCAGCAGTAGAGTCAGTAATCGTGGTCCAGGATGCCCGATGCCTGACCCTCACTGCCATGGCTGCCCAGTGACCCCGCCCTGCTGGCCCTGATCGTCCTGCTCCTGGTGGACAGCCTCTGTCTCTGCTCCTGGTGGACAGCCTCTGTCTCTGCTCCTGGTGGACAGCCTCTGTCTCTGCTCCTGGTGGACAGCCTCTGTCTCTGCTCCTGGTGGACAGCCTCAGTCTCTGCTCCTGGTGGACAGCCTCAGTCTCTGCTCCTGGTGGACAGCCTCAGTCTCTGTCCCCGTGGTGAAGGCAGAGGTCGTGCAGGACAGCGCAGCAGGCCTTCACAGCAGAGGTGGGTTGAACCTCCAATATGGCCGCCCTCTGGCCTTCATGACTCCGAAAGCTCTCTCCACCGCAGACCGGCCCTGGAGTGGTGCCTGTTGAACCTGGCCTCAACAGGGTTCCTCACAGGCTGCCTGTACGGCGTCGGGACGGTGACGGGCCATGACAGGCAGGGGTACCCGAGGAGGACGAAGCCGGTGGGAGGATCCAGCTGCTCGGTGTAGACGGGGCTGTTCTCAACACATGGGAGTCGTGGACCAAGCCAGGGTAACCCACGAAGATGTCTAGAAATCTTCCTCGGTGATCACACACCGCCTGAAACTGCACCAAGTGGAACATCTTCCTGTTGAAGTAACACTCGGCGTGCTCTGCAGGGGGCTTTATCTTGACGTGGCAGCCGTCTATTTCCCCCACGACCCTCCAAAGAGAGGCAGATCCAGCCAACTACTGGAAACCAGCAGAAATGTCTTCCAGCTCCTCTGCAGGAGGAAAGGAGATCCGACCTCCATATCCTCAGGATCTGGTCTGCCACCCGGTGGATAACATCACAGACCGTGGACTGGTGACGTCAGAGGCCCTCGCTACCACCAGGTAGGAGGTTCCACTGCCAGCCGGAAGAGCAACACCAGGGTGTCCAGGTGCTCCCCCAGCACTGGAGATGGTGGTGCGGTGCAGCTGGAAGTCCGGCCGGAGCTCTGAGTGGCCGTCAGAGAACCGGCCAACAGGAGAACCTTCCTGTTGACCACACAATACAGTGCCGGTGGTGTCTGGGGGGTGAAAAACAGCTCGGTTAGTTTGTTTGTGTGACTAATCTGGAACCACGTTGCAGCTTTAAACTCCTGAAAATGCAACTTCTCATGATAGCATTTCTGGGAGTTTAAAGCTGTTCTTGTTTTGTAGGTTTATCTTTTGCACTTCAATGTTATTATGTCTTTCTTCTGTTGTTGCCGTAATAAAAACTAAAACACAAAGTTGGTGACTTCTCATGTGTTTTTTAAGGGTAAATGCTTTATTCACAGGTTGTAATCTGGATTTTCAGAGGATTTATTCCTTCCTGTATGTATTCCTGTTATCATAATTATGCAATATAGTTAACACAGTAAGTCAGAAAGGATGTTGTCAATGAAAAACTTGTTTTCCCTAATGATACGGTCATTTCATTTAGTTTGCCAAATTATTGTAACATTCAGCTGGACTTACAAATGGACAAATGGATTCAAATGGACTTACAAAAAGTGTTTACATGTTGAACAGCTGGTTGGTTTTTGGGTAGTTCCTGTAAGTAGCTGAAATGGGATATGTACTAGATCAAGTCCTACAGTGATTCCCATTGATAAATGAGATTAATTTGCCAATGCTTAAAAGCAATAATTAAAAATGAGGACTACAATACCCTTAACTTTCCCCAGCAGATGGCGTGACGTTGCAATAAAAGGGAATTAACTTATTTACTTATGTGGTGTCTTGCCAAAGCAATGAGAGCCTTTCTCATTCGCCGTCTCTTCCTCAAGGCCTCTCTCCGTCATCACCTCTTTTAATTTGTGCCATTTTGGCCATTAAAAGTTGAATTAAAGTGCACAAAAACACAGAAAAGTTGACTCTGGGGGCCATTTCGCTGGTGATGAGACTCCCGTGGCAGGTGAGTGGCGCGAACATCAAAGGACATAATGTTTTAGTATAATAATTTAATATATTTTATTTATTCTTCAATGATTAGAAACATGACAAGGAAACTAAAATGCAGAATAGGAGCACATTAAAAAAAAAAAAAAACGTCTTAGCTAGTCGGTGCGTGTGGTTACTATGGTATCGGCCGAGGGTCACGTGATCCGCGCTGAGGGAAAAAGAACGGAGCTGAGTGTCCGAATCACCAACGGATTCAGGGCACTATGTAGTGCACTATGTAGTGCACTCCATACTATTCCTTATGCAGTGAGTAGGGAATAGGGAATGGGGGTGATTTTGGACACAGCCCATGACTGTCAAAAGCAGATGGGAGAAGCTAACAACTCCATGTTAGTGGATGACAGATGCTAACAACTCCATGTTAGTGGATGGGAGATGCTAACAACTACATGTTAGTGGATGACAGATGCTAACAGCTACATGTTAGTGGTTGGGAGACGCTAACAACTCCCATGTTAGTGGGTGGATGTCTCAGTCGCGGGCTGGCAGGGAGGCTTGGTCCCAAGAATGCTGCTTGCGGCTTTAATTACTCAGCATTCTAGTGTCCTGCTCATAAGTCCAAGAAACTTCTCATTACTTAAAGCTGATCTACATACATCAGAAGAATAAATGCCAGTGTTGTCAATCACTGGTTAACTCTAACTGCTATTAATTGTGATTAATGACATTATTTTTTAACTTGAAAACACACAAAATCACCAATTTCATGCACAAAAATGTATCTGAATCTTCAGTTTCACATCAGAAAACACTCACACGTGGAATCGAACCATCCAGCATCTTAAAGTTGAGCTGGAGGGAAGCCCAGATTCCAAAATATAATCTTCATAATGAGTTTTCTATACAATTTCTTTTCTTTGAACCTATCGCCAACCCAAACCCTATTCTGTGATTAATAACAATTCCAAAAAATTAATCGTTGAAAGCCCTCAGTTAATTCATCTTGATTAATGCAATTTAAACTGACAGCCATAGTAAATACATACTGTATGTGGAAATGTACTTGATGAAATCACGTTCACACTAAACTTAGCAATCAAGTGTAAAATTCATCATGGTTTAATCTTTATATCCTACCACACCCCAAAGCGATGTTTTCCAGTGAACAAGCAGTGCTGCAGTGTTTGGATGGAAACACTCTCATGTCTGCTTTCTGAATATTTGCAGCAAGCTTCAAAATGAATTCACATTACAGTAGAAAGTCTCAGTCCCATCAGCTGAGCCATGTCGATCATGATAAAAGATAAATCCAGAAGCACAAACAAAACTGAAGAATTTTAACCCAGAGAGTCGTTTTTATGTGGTTTTGTCTTTTAAAGGGGCTGTATCATGCAAAATTCACTTTTTGTATGTTTTAACCTTGTTATATAGTTATGTACTCACCAAAAACACCCAAAGCGTTTTTTCCCTTTGTGCCTGTGTGTTTGAGCTTTCCTCGTTTATCTGCTGCTCAGAGAGGCAGCCCCTCCCATACCTGTGAAAACGCTCTGTTAACCCATAGTGACGTCAATAGGAGAAGATGGCTCCCCTGAGCCCCTGGCGCAGCACCATGCCCCTCGCCGAGGGTATATCCCAAGCCGACGGCCATCGCTCTTCCTTCTTCTTCTTCAGCACGCTTGAGACATTGGAAGCTCTTCGCTCTTCGGATCTAGATTTCTGTGGATCAAGATTCTTCATGGATTCGCCAGCCCAAGAAGACTCGCCAACGGGCGCTGGGCCCTTCTCTTGCCGATCCTGCGGCGCTCCGCTCATCGAGCAGGATCATCATGAGCGCTGCTTCATCTGCCTTGGCTGGCAGCATCACCGCCAGCGGTCCTCCTGCCCGGCCTGCCTCGCTCTGCCGCCTGAAGAGGTCCAGCGGCAAGCAGCCTTTATGGGCTCCACCTCACCGGTTCCAGCCCGTAAGGACACCCCCGAAGACGCCTTCGGCCCTGCCAAGTATGACTGGGCCGAGGTCAGCGGCAGCATCAGCATCAGCAGCACCTCTGTGTCGCGGAGGTCAACGTCTCCACCTTCTCCCAAGCCAGCCGCCAAGGTGCCCCCCGAGAGCCTGTGGAACACCTCACGGGACTCTTCACATCTGCCCCCAAGCGCACTGGCCTTGCGCTGCAGCCGCAGCCTCCGGAGCCGGTTAAGAGCAACTTTGCACTCAGGCTGGCAACCCAGTCACGGACTCGGTCACGGACTGTGGTGCTATGTCCCGCCGTGCCATCTTTCCAGGAACATGTGCAGTGAGACGGGGGTTTGCCGCTCACCACCAAGGGCATGGTGAAGGGCTACCGTGAGTACTCCTGCATGGATGGCTGGCCGCCGGTCTCTTGAGTACCTACCATCAAGGACTCCGTCAAACTGTGCCTTCTTCCCAAGTCCTTCATCTGGCCTGGCAGAAAGCCCATGCTGCCGTCTGGAGGAGACGGGTGCATGGCGGGGTGGCAGACCTTTTCGCCAGTGCAGAGAACGCACCCCCTCTCAGGGTAGATGCCTTCACACACAGGAGCTGGCCTCCGGGTCTCCTGTACACGTTTCCTCCGGCCCACGTCTTGACCCCGTTGCTGCACAGGGTGAGGACCCAGAACCTCCACGTGATAGTGGTGACTCCGGACTCCCCGAGCGGGTGGTGGTTTCCGGACCTGGTCCAGTTGGCAGTTCAAGGCCACCATCTTGTTAGCACTAGCATCCGCGAAGAGAGTTGGGGATCTCTGGGCTTTGTCAGTTCACCCATCCTGCATGGTGTTCAGAAAGGATGGGGGTCTCGTGCACCTCTGGCCTAATCCGGCCTTTCATCCCAACGTGATCACTTCGGACTGCCTGGACTTGGCTGGCGGATGTTGTGACCCTATCGGTGCTCAGCAGGAACAGGGGTTCTGCCACTTGAGCGTGTGGGTCCTGTGGCCCGGCTGCCACGTCCCGCGTGGGGCCGCGGACCGGGGCTTTCCCTGCCTGCCATTCCGGCTCTGCCTTGGCTGGCGGCTGTTGTGACCGTGTCGGTGCTTAGTGGGAACTGGGGTTCTGCCGCTTGGCCGTGTTGGTCCTGTGACCCAGCTGCCACGTCCCTGGTGGGGTCATGGACCGGGATTTTCCCCGCCTGCCGTTCTGGCTCTGCCGCAGCTTACAGATGTTGTGGCTGTGACGGTGCTTAGCGGGAACAGGAGTTCCGCCGTATTGCTCTTTTTGGCCCGGCTGCCACTCCCTGTGTGTGGGTCGCGGACCGGGGGTTTTTCCCTGCCTGCCACTTTGGCTTTGCCCCGGTCGGCGTGTGTGTGTGTCGCTGTGGCGATGCTTGAGCACGTCGCGGGCGGCGCTTTAGCGCGTGGATGCCTGCCTGGTTCTTCGGGAGTTCTGCAGCCGTTCTGGATGTATCGTTTGTTTACTTCTATCTACTGCACCAATCCAAGCAGGCCACCTGAGAGTACATTCATCCCTATGGCCTCCGCCTTGGTGAGTACCAATAGCGAAGCCCATAGGCGAACTTAGCACTTACTCATAGAACAAACGTTATGTTCAGTAACTATTAATTTTCTCTTCCAGGTTTCAGAATTAGCCCCAGAAAATCTTTTATTTTTATTATTATATTTTATTTTATTATTATTAAAATAACTTTTCCTTAGCGCCAAAAATAAACTATTACTATATCATGTTAATGCCAAAGCTAGGGTTTGGACTAGCTAAATAAATAATCAGCATGGTCCTCAACAAAGATTTCAATTAAAAAAACTTTCTGCAAGCTTCATGAGGTTTTGAACTGATTCCCCCTCCCTGATGATCTTTGATAATCATGTTGTGGTAGTAGAAAGCCTCAGGCCTCTCCAGGACTCCCCAGGACTCCCCAGGACTCCCCAGGACTCTCCAGGACTCCCCAGGCCTCTTCCATAGTGCAGCTCTTTGCAGATGATGCAGTGCTGTGGTTGCTATGCTCACTTCTTTCTTTGGTCTTTTACATCCATCACATGTTCCCCAGATGTTCCCCAGCAGGTTCCCCAGATGTTCCTCTGCTTCCTGCATGGCGGCGTGTTTCACGGTCACCCAAGGCAGCACGGTCGCTCACATTCATGGAGTTCATGAAGAGAGTAAGCGGTGATGTTCCCCGGCCTGCTGCTGGAACTGGTTCTCAGTGGTTCTCTCACCATGAGGATGACAAGAGAGGGACGCTGTCCTCTGAGCAGAGTGGACAGACCAAATCCTCTGCAGTCTGAGGTGGACCATGTAGCATGAGAGCTAATGGCATCACCACTCTGTAAATCTGTCTTTAAATGCAATGAACACACACACACACACACACACACAGAGGAAAATGAAAAGACTGGTAACAGTGTACTACAAAGAACACATTTCAGTCACACTACAAGCATGACTGGCAGGATCCAGTATGCTAACAGATGTAACCTGGCCCCCCCTCGCCGTCCAGGACTGGCTGCCCGCCGTCTCCACACAGATGGAAAGTGACACTGTGATTGTGTGAGCGAGGCCAGCCGTGCTCAGATGAGGGTGTCACTTCTGCCTAGCCTGATTGCTGGATTCCTTGCTGGACGGCAAGAAGTTAAATTGAGGGAGAAAAGGTCAGAAGCCAGTGGTCATCCTCTCCCTCTCCCCCAAATGACTCGTCCTCCAGGAGGGAATGAGAACAGACAGGGCCCGGCTCAGGCGGCGCCGGGCCGGGAGATGATCGGCGAGGCGAGCGAGCCCCGGGGAGAGCGGTGTGAGCAAAGAGAGGAGGGATGACGGGCCTGAGCGCCATGGGGGACCAGCTGAACCACAGAGGGACCATGGGAAGGAGGCGCACAGAGCAGGCTGCAAGGAGACGACACAATGTCAAGGCTGGGCAGGGTGTGTGTGTGTGTGTGTGTGTGTGTGTGTGTGTGTGTGTGTGTGTGTGAGAGAGAGTAGCCCTGAAGTGGAACATTTACTGAAAATGTGTTTTCAGACTTGTCTTGGTTTCTCAGCGGTTCTGATTTACAGGCAGTATTGAGTCAGTTACATCAGGTTCTATTTGTCTCTAACCCCACTTTACCCCCGACGTGGAAGCGGTGCGGCTGCATTGCGTTAGCATTAGCTGTTAGCCTTAGTCTTTAGCATTAGCCCCCAGTGTAATGAGCGGCTGTATTCACACTGGATGCAGTTTAACAGCGGAGAGATGTGGCGCAGCCACAAAGCGCCGCAGAAGACAGAGGCAGGCCGTTTTCTCGCTGTCGGCCGAACTGAACACTGACCAGACAGACAGAAGAAGACATCCGACTCATTTGATTGGTTAGAGGCTAACCACAAACAACCGTGATTTAGTCTGCTGACCATCTATCAATCAGCGTCTGCTCTTCCTCACCACTCCATGTGTGACCTCTGACCTCCAGGGGAAACTGATGGTGAACAACAGAGTTGGAAGTGTCTGGTGGTCAGACAGGAAGTGACGAGGAAGAGCAGGAGCTCGCTGAAGACCAGATGTGGTTGTTTGTGTCTAGTCACTAGCTGCTAGCCACTGGGGCCCGGTTTCTTCTTCAGGCTTTACTTCCTCTCTGGTCAGTGTTTGTTTCAGGGGACAGCGCCCCCTAACTAGCAGCTGGTGTAACTGCATGATTTTGTCCAGGCATTTGGTCCACTCTCAAAAGTGCAATGTGAAAGAAACCAAACCTAATGAAGGGGAAACATTCTCCCGGCTCAAGCTAAGCGAATCCTGGACCATCGTGGCACCCAGCAGCCTCAGTCCAGAGCTCATGTTACCTTTGGTGGCAGTTTGGTGAAACCTTGTGTTCATGCAGCTTCAGTGACTGAGACTCTTCATAGATGAACTTCTTTTTTGGTCATTACTTTCTTTCTGTGCTGTAAAAATCAGGATTCTGCTGAAGGACAAAGTTTTCTTTCAAAATATTTTAGACAGATTTTAAAAATGAACATAAAGCTGGTTTTGGAAGCAGCTGTCTGGGCATGGTCATGGCCTTCTGCCTGGGGGGGGGGGGTGGTCAACTTCTGGGCTTCTGGGCCCTGGGCCCTATTCTCTGCCCGCCCTGGGCGTCTGGAATCCGGCAGGGTCGGTGCCTGTCAGTCTTACCGACCAGCCACAAAATGATGGCATGCTGGAGTGGTTTATCAGTGTGTTGAGGGTAAAACAGCAAGATCAAATGTCATATATGAGAACTTTCTCCAGTGAGATGCATTCTTCTGGTAATGTCAGTATAAATATGATCCTGTCGTCGTCCTCCAGGGTTTAAACTGTGAGCTGCTAACGCTCCACAATATGATGCTATTTTGATTTCCTAAAGAAAGGTTCTAATTGAAACTGAAGAGATTGGACAGATTTCTAAAACCCGACGATGTTCACACCTCACATCACTGTGTGTCACATTCCATTGTTTCCAGACAAAAGAGACAATTTAACAGATTACTGTCCCATCACAAATTCTCCTTTTCCTTATTCACCTCACATCCATCCATCCATCATCGAACTCGCTTCGTCCTTCTCAGGGTCACAGAGGGTTGGAGTCAATCCCAGCTGCTGTGGGCAAGGACAGGTCCACCCTGGACAGGTCCCCGTCTGTCTCGGGGGGGTCCACCCTGGATAGGTCCCCGTCTGTCTCGGGGGGGTCCACCCTGGACAGGTCTCCGGTCTGTCTCGGGGGGGTCCACCCTGGATAGGTCCCCGTCTGTCTCGGGGGGGTCCACCCTGGACAGGTCTCCGGTCTGTCTCGGGGGGGTCCACCCTGGACAGGTCTCCGGTCTGTGTCAGGATGGGTCCACTCACATGCATGTTTTTGGACCGTGGGAGGAAGCCGGAGAACCCGGAGGGAACCCGCGCACAAACGGGGAGAACATGCAAACTCCACACAGAAAGGCCCCAGGCCCCGGCCAGTGATTGCACCCAGGACCTTGTTGCTGTGAGGCAAAAGCACTAACCACTGCTCCACACCCAACATGTATAATTTTAATGTTTAACACCTCAAAACTTTTAGGCAGACAAAACCATTTAGAACAGCTGAAAATTACCTCTATTTAAAATTTGTCAGGATCAGGGTTGGAGAGTAATGGATTACATGTAACGGCGTTACGTAATCAGGATACAAAAATAATGTAACTCTAATCCATTACAGTACGTAAAAAAATGTGTAATCTCGTTACAGGTATATCTGATAAAAACATGGATTACTAAACGGGATTACTTTTGAAAGTCAGACGGAATATACCAGACATATGCGCCCTCCACAAACATTGCGGCACTTCACAGCACAAACCACGACAGTATCATAGATATAAAACGTAAACACAAACGTGCATGCGATTTTAGGATGCGGTTCTGTTTTGGAGCGGCCACCCGCTCTAGTGGTATATATCTAACACTGAATCCCACAACAACCAGTGTTACCGTGGATTTCCCCACCTGCCGCTTTGGTCGTGGCTGCTCCCAGAGAGAAAAATGCTTTCCATAGCGGGAAACACCGGCATCATTTTGTATTTAAATTGGAGAAGGGACAGAACATATCTGTACAATGCATGTTATGCCTCCCAGCCGTGAAAGTCTGTCAACATCCGAGGACTCGACATCAAACCTGTGTAGTGTTCCACAACTAATGATAATTTTTGAAAGCACGGCGCATGCTCGGCTGCGACGGCATGGACTGTCATGACAGTCTCACCATTGTCCTGTGTTTTTGTTAAATGTTCATTTATTTGGAGTCTGTCTAATCCTGGCAAGTGAATCAAGTGAGCAACATGTTGAAACTGCTTCTGACTATCTTGACAATATTGTGGATTATCAACAATGGCACGGCGCTCACGCTGGGTCAGCCCGTGGTGGGAAGAGGTGCAACACTCACTGACAGTCGGGAGGATCTTCTACAACTTAGGTCCTCGATCCTCTGTAAAGAAAAACCAACTGCTCTCCCTCCAGAGATCCAACCGAGGAAAAGGGGCAGGCGAGGTGGTGTGCAGACCTAGGTAAGGACGCGTCCATTCAGACCTCCATCCATCACACGAGCGAATGTGCGCCTGCTTCGGAATAAGATGGACCAACTTCATGCGAAGTGTCAGGGGGAAAGACTTTTTCGGGATGCCTCCATCATCACCCTAACTGAATCATGGCTTGATAAATCCATCTCTGACTCAGAAATCAGCTTGGACAACTTTCTTACTGTCCGGGCAGATAGGACCGTGGATTCGGGAAAGGAGAGGGGCGGGGGACTGTGTGTGTTTATTAACAAGCGTTGGTGCGCTAATGTTAAAACACATGTCATCTGTACCTCGGACCTGGAAATGCTAACTATTTCACTGAGTCCCTTCTATCTCCCAAGAGAATTTCCCATGGTGGTCATTGGGGTTGTGTACAGTCCACCAAATGCTAACATCAGGGCAGCTGCAGAGTTGATAGTAGATAATGCTAACTCGATGCTAAGCAAGTACCCCGGAGCCCCGTTGTTTTACTTGGGCGACTACATGTGCTGCCATCTTTCCATCAGTATGTTCATGTTCCCACAAGGAGGGGAAATACCTTGGACTTGTGTTACGGGAATATAACAGACGCCTTCACTGTCTGCGCTCATCCACCCCTGGGATCCTTGGATCACAATGTTTTGGTCTTTCTTCCTCTGTACAAACAGGAACTGAAGCGCACTAAGCCGCAAGTCCACAGCGCTGCGCAGTGGTCGGAGGGCACAATTGCATGCCTCCAAGGCTGCCTGGCATCCACGGACTGGAGCATATTTGATTGTGATTTGGATGAACGAGCATCTGTTGTAACGGATTATATCAATTTTGTGTTAATAACTGTATCCCCATGGTAACCTACAGGACATTTCCAAACTCTTAACCTTGGATTACATCTCATATTAGAAGAAGACTGATGGAAAAACAAAGGGTATTTCAACAGAAGGACTGGGCCTCACTCAGAATGATTGACAGACAGATTAAAAATGACATCATTAAAGCAAAGCTCAGATACAAACACAGAATAGAGCAGGATTTTGCAAATATGAACACTAAACAAGCTTTTCAGAAAATTAAAACACTCACACGACAGAAGGTGAAACAGGACTATTCCACAGTCACAGACCCCCAAACCTTTGACAACACTCAACACCTTTTGTTCCAGATTTGACATCACTGACTTCTCAGCTGCCTGTAACGAGCTCCTCGACAGTCTCCCATCTGATCCATCAACATCTCCTCCATTTACAGAGGAAGATGTTCAACGGGAATTGAGCCGATGCAAAGTTGGCGAGGCTCTGGGGCCGGATGGCATCCCTGTCAAGGTGCTTAAGCTATGTGCCCTGGAACTGTGTCCTGTTCTGTTCTCCATCATGCAGGAGTCTTATCACACTGCATGGTGGCCCACACTCTGGAGAACATCTACAATCATTCCATTGCCAAAGAAACCACGGTCCTCAGAACCCGACCACTACAGACCTGTTGCTCTCACACCTATAGTGAGGAAATGTTATGAGAAACTGATTCTACAGACCATCCTTCTAGCTGTCAACGCTCAGCTGGACAAACATCAGTTTGCTTATAAGGCCAAGCGTGGTGCAGAGGATGCTGTGGCCTGTGTCCTCCACCCCCTCCTTCAACATCTGGAAACACCTGGCAACCTTGCAGCAGTTCTTTTTGTGGATTTAAGTTCAGCCTTTAACACCATACAACGCCACCTGATGATACACAAATTACAGCAGCTAAACATCTCATCTCAAATCTTCCACTTGATCCTTAGTTTACTGAGCAACAGACCACAGGCTGTGAGGATAGGAACTGCCATATCTGACACCACCAGTACCAACACTGGAGTCCCACAGGGCTGTGTCCTCAGCCCCTTTCTCTACACACTCTACACTAATGACTGTACAGGCCCCACACCTATCACTACATACTACAAATACTCTGATGACACTCAATAATCAGCAATAATTAACTATGATAAAACAAAGGAAATGGTCTTTAATCCCCCCACTCCCAGCCTGAACCACATCTCCATCAACGGCAACGCTGTAGAACAGGTGAACACATTTAAATATCTTGGAATCACCCTGGACAACAACTTCACCTTCGAGCACCACATCATGGACATTCATAAACGCTCACAACAAAGACTTCCTGTTCTCCGTACACTCAGTGCTCTCCATGCTGCTCCTCATCTTCTGCTGCTGCTGTATAAGAGCATCATTCATTCCATTCTGTTGTATTGTTCTTCCTGTTTTTACACATAGTCTCCAATAGAAACAAACTCCTTAAAATCACTCACACAGCATCTAAAATACTCTGCTCTCCCACACCAAACATTTCAGAACTGAATGACAGAGCCCGGCTTAAATCAGTAGTTTCAGACACAGATCACCCTCTTCATAACTTCTTCCAGCTCCTCCCCTCGGGGCACTGCAGATATCGGACTCTTAAATGTAGACGAGCCCGTTTTAAGAAGAGTTTTGTTCCATCTGCTGTTGCTGTACTGAACAAGGTACCTCGCTGACTTACTTACCAATCTATGTTAACTGCTGTTTGTTGTTCTTTGTTGTATATTCTCTGTTTTTGTAATTGTCTTACTGTCTTACTTGTGGTGTGTGGTGTATGGTGTCCATAACATCTTGAACTGACATGAAGGCTGTGGAAACAAATTTCCCTTCACGGGATAATAAAGATCTATCTATCCATCTATCTATCTATCTATCTATCTATCTATCTATCTGTCTATCTGTCTGTCTGTCTATCCATCTATCTATCTATCTATCTATCTATCTATCTATCTATCTATCTATCTATCTATCTATCTATCTATCTGTCTGTCTGTCTGTCTGTCTGTCTGTCTGTCTATCTATCTATCTATCTAAAAAGCATCTACAGGTATGATTCACACGCGAACTCCACAAGCTAAAGTTTGATTAACTTGCTACTGCTACTATGTGTCATACCCTGTGCCCCTCCAGCCATGTGGGGGCGCTCTGGGGTGGTTTTGTTTTTTTCCCATTTCTGCATGCCCTGTCTCACCTGCTTGTCTGTTCCTCCTGTTCTCCTGCCTGGTCTCCTTCCTCGTTAGTGCCCTAATGTGCCTCACCTGTGTCTACCCTATTTAAGCCCGCTACCCTCACTTGTCCTTGTCAGTGCGTTGTAGGTTGTATGTGTGTTCCTGTCTGTACCGCAGCTCGCCCTGCATTCCTGTTTCCCTGTGTCCTGGAAATATACAAGCTGAACACTGCCTGGGCATGGGTCCTTCCACCCGTGACAGAATGAACCGACCACCACTGGACCCAGCGGGCAGTGAGTTTTTTTTCCCCTGAAGCAGCGTGCCTCCCACCTGAGCCTTCACCCCTGATAGTGGCGGTGACCCACCCGCCTGTCGCTCTGGTTGGCTCCAGCACTGCCGTCTGTAGCGTGCCCTGGAGCTTCCCGTCTGCAGCTCTCTCTGCAGCTCACCTCCGGGTCTCTAGCTCCCGGTGACCTGGTCCCTGCTCCTCCTCTCCCGGATGGTCTTGGGGAGGGAGGAGGTCCAGCCTTTTCAGTTGAGAACCCTTTGAGTTTTTGGATACCCCTGAGAGACTTGAGTTCCTGTTTCCGGTCCCACCTGTTCCTGTTCGTCCTTTCTGCTGAGGTGCAGTACCTGTACCTGTTCTGTCCTGGCTGCGAAGAGCACAGCCCACCTGTTTTTGTTCTGTCTATTCCCCGTGTCTGTTCCTGAGTCCTGCGTCCAGTGTTCCCCACCTGCTCCTGAGTCTGTCCCACGGAAGCGCCACGCGCACGGAGTTTGTGATCACCTCCAATGTTATTAACCTTTCTGACTGCCCGCATACAATGCGCATAGGAGCGCAACGCGCCGCTCTGCTTCCTTCTATTTTTCACACAAGCTGTGAGCACCGAGAGCGCCTTGGCAACACGCGCCCTGAACCACGGCCAGCGCACACCATTGAAATGTACACACAGGGGGCTGGTAGAACGGCGAAGGGATTTGATTGGTTTCTTAAGAGCGGTCCGCGCCTTACGATTGGTCGGAGTTTTTACTGTCCTTTGGCCGCTACGGTGGTCAGATTTTTTTCCGCACCTTTATCCGTCCACATAATGTATTGACTTCTCCCCGGGGGCGAGGAGCATTTCACCCAGTATGACAAAAAGTGCTTTTGGAAAACAACGCCTACCCCAGCTTTAACAAGTAATGACAACAAAAAGTAAAACAAAATCTCTGGACATCATGAACTTACAAGTAAAAATGTGATGAGAAAGCTGACGCTGGCTGGCAGACACGCTGGGTTACAACCATCCCCACGCCGGTCTCACTGGCTCCGGTCCGTCTGTTCCGTCTCTGATACGGAGACGCAGCACAGCAGCACTGTCACTCAGTGCCGTGTTTGTTGTTGTGCTGCTCTTCTTCTTCTGTGATGTTTTATGGCCGCTTGCATCCCGTTAGTTGCATTACCGCCATCTGCTGGTCATTATGATTGGAGCTTTTTTCTTTCATTTGTAAGAATTTACAGAGAATCAAGTTTATGTATTACATTTTTTTATAACATGCCATAAAGCTACGTACACAACATCATTAATTAAAAAGTATACTGGGTAGTGTCTCATCCCCAATTAATACCAACAAGGAGACATCCTCTAACGCCGGGCTCACACTGGATGTGGTGCGACTCTGTTATATGTTATATGATACATTCTAAATTTAAATATCTAAACGTAATTAAACAGATGCTTACAATGGAGTTTTTACAACCGTGACAAATATCCTTTTGCACTTCTGCTACTGTGGTTTTATGCTGTGTTGTTTTTATATGTATACTTATGTTGATGTAGCACTTTGCCCAAGACAAATTTCCTACTGGGACAATAAATCTATCTCTAATATACTACAGTACAACAAAACTGTCAAATTTCATCAAGACTAAAATTAAGACAAACTAATTTCCACAGACTAAATTTTAACCAAAACAAAACTAAAAAACTAAAATGTGACTTTAACTAAATCAAGTCTTTGGTGAGTTACTACGACTGAAATTAAATGAAAAATTCATGTCAAAATTAACACTGCCTGCTTGTCTGCTCCTCATGTTCTCCTGCCTGGTCTCCTTCCTCGTTGGTGCCCTAATGTGCCTCACCTGTGTCTACCCTGTTTAAGCCTGCTACCCTCACTTGTCCTTGTCAAGCTCTGCTTGCCCTGCATTCCTGTTTCCCTGCGTCCTGGAAATAAACTAAACTGTGCCTGACTGCTTGTGCGTGGGTTCTTCCATCCTGCACCCGTGACACTATGTGGCTGCCAGTGGAACGCAGCTTGGAACTGGTGGTGCTGTCAGTGCTGCGGTCCAGTTAAAACCAGCGGACCAGAGTCGTACCACATCCAGTGTGAGCCCAGCGTTAGAGGATGTCTCCTTGTTGGTATTAATTGGGGATGAGACACTACCCAGTATACTTTTTAATTATTGATGCTGTGTATGTAGCTTTTAAATAACCTTCAGTCACAGTAATATAAGCAAACCTGTAAGGCTGTGACCTCTTTAAATTGAAAACGTTTAATAGCGAATTATACTTATTAGTATTCTTTTTGTTTTTATTAGCTTTTGTTTATTGTTAAGACTAGGGATGTGCGAGTACCGATACCAGGTATCGGTATCGGGCCAATACTGGCCTTATTTCAAAGTATCGGGTACTCGTGAAGGCTACCGATACCAGCTGCCGATACTCACGGCAAGAAAACCCCACACGCTGTAAGTCCTCCTCACCAGCAGGTGGCGGCAGTGCAACCAAATGGGATGCAAGCTGCCAACAAACATGAAAGAGAAAGAAGCTCCTCTCTGGGAGTCGCTACACTGCAGCGGGTTGATTCTCCATGAGTCTCATCCAGAGCAGAGACAACAGGATGAATCCAGAACGGCTGCTCGTCTCACCAGAACCGCCGGTGTGGAAATTCTGTTATATAAGTAAAAACGAGCCGAGCTTTGCAGAATGGAAACTCTGCTATGCTAAAATTGCTAAAGGAGGTGTGCGATGTTGTTCGTTTACCACTAGTAATTTGTTTAAACACCTCAGGGTGAAGCTTGTGGACGAGAGTCTGACGCTGTTGTGCTGGAAAAAAAGAAAACTCCGGCAGCAACTCGACGGCAAACTCTGCAGAAGACCGAGAAACTGAAGAGCAGAGATCCGAGAGCAGCACAGAGAACACCAGCAACTCTTTAAACTCAGGGGCTGTTCTATCTTTGACTTTAGTTCATAAAAAATCATTAAAATTAGTACATTTGAAAACCTTAGTTTATGTAAAGTGTAAAACTCAGAGAAAACTGTTTTATCTTGCACTTAATTTCATCTAAATAAGTGTAAACTTATTTAGGTTAGGTGTTCCGGGCATGTCCCACCGGGAGGAGACCCCGGGGAAGACCCAGGACACGCTGGAGAGACTATGTCTCTCGGCTGGCCTGGGAACGCCTTGGGATCCTCCCAGAGGAGCTGGAGGAAGTGTCTGGGGACAGGAAGTCTGGGCATCCCTGCTGAAACTGCTGCCCCCGCGACCCGGCCCCGGATAAGCGGTAGAAAATGGATGAATGGATGGATGGATGGAAGTGTAAACTCAGAGTTGCTTGTTTTATTTTTCAGACTATTATTTTGGACTTAAACATAGTGGCTGGGCTGCCTTTTTATTAGAAATAAAATTCGTTTTCAAAAATAATCTGTCACTGCATTATTTTAAATTTTATGTATATAAAGTATCGGTATGCAAGTATCGGTATCGGTGAGTACTGAAGATGAAGTACTCGTACTCGGTATCGGTCTGAAAAAAAGGGGTATCACACATCCCTAGTTAAGACTTGTCATCCTAGACATTGTTACAGCTGAATAGTTCATGAAAAAGTTAATTGAGTTTTAATTTTGCATTGTTTATTTTCCAGAGAAAGCACAAAAGTCACCTGTTTCTGACCAATGAAGTCCCTGACATGACAGAGCGGCCCAGTGTAGAACAAAGAGTCTGCATTCTACCACAAATCAAACAAAGCTGGACCGTGGACACAGCATATCTCAGCGTGTCGTCAGTAATATTTGAATCTGTGATAGACGATGTCCAGTCGTTCTCTTTGGTGGATCAGCCATCCTTCAAAAAGCTCATTGAGGGATCAGTGACGTGCAGGAAGACTCTGGTCAAACACACAGAGAATGAATTTGCGGCGATGAAAGAAAGATTGACTACAACACTTGAGAATGTGTCAGCTGTGTGCACTACAGCAGATTTGTGGACGGCACATAACAGGAGCTTCTTTGGCGTGACTTGCCACTGGATTGAGGAGCAGCCAAAGGAGAGGAGGTCTACAGCTTTGGCTCGTGTCAGAGTGAAGGGACGGCATACTTTTGATGTCATTGCTGCAAAAATCAGTGAAATACATGGCGAGTACGAAATACAACACAAAGCCAGGGCCACTGTCACAGTCAACGGCAGCATTTTGTCAAGGCCTCCGGTGAGTTTGAAACAGCCGAGGAGGAACCGTCAGACAATGGAATAAGGTTCCTGGATGTGAATGCCATTCGAGGGGGAGAGGGAGAAGAGGACTTTCATGTCTTCCTTCCTCCTCATCAAAGATTTGCTGCACACACTCTCAACCTCATTGCTTCCAGTGAAGCGAACAAAGCAGCATCTCAAGGGCCATCTCGGAAAGTGCACCGGAGCGCGATGGCTAAATGTGCTTCTGTCTGGAACAAGGCCCATCGGTCATCAGCAGCTGCAGAAGTAGTCCAAAGTGTTGCCAACATGAGGACTTCTGTTCCATGTGTCCAGGGTTGGGGAGTAATGGATTACATGTAATGGCGTTACGTAATCAGGATACAAAAAAATTGTAACTGTAATCCGTTACAGTACGCGCAAAAAATATGTAATCTCGTTACAGTTACTTCTGATAAAAACACGGATTACTGAGCGGGATTACTTTTGAAAATCAGACGGAAAATACCAGCAACAACAGACGCGCCGTATACAGACACTGTGACACTTTACAGCACCTTACAGCGCTTTACGGCACAAACCGCCATATTGTAGATCTATAAACAATAAACACCGTAGATATATAAATGATAGACACCGCATCCACCGCTGTCTTGGAGCAGCCTCCCGCTCTACTACTTTTAACGCGCTCTGCTCCGTTTAACCTTGAATGAAACAGACCGCGATGCCGTGGATTTTACCCCCTGCTGCTGGAGTCATGGCTGCTCCAGAGAGAAACTCTTTCTTTGGCTGGAAACGGAGACATTTTGTATTTAAGTCAGATGAGGCCAGAACTTCTCTGTACAATGTAAACTCTGCCTCCAGCTGTGAAAACGGTCTCAACATCCAGGAACTCATCAAACCTGAAGACACATCTACAGGTATGAAACACACCTGAACTCACAGTGAAGCTAAAGTGTTGTTATCCTGCTAACCTGTCAGTAACCTGCTAACCTGTCAGTAACCTGCTAACCTGTCAGTAACCTGCTAACCTGTCAGTAACCTGCTAACCTGTCAGTAACCTGCTGCTGAGAACCACAGCCTCACCAGGCTGAACTCAGAAGAATCTGATGGAGGCAATAATATCTTCAGCCTGGATGGAGGATTTACTGGAGACTGCATGTTTCCTTCTGTCACTGAGGAATGAATCAACTCTGAACTCCTTGAAAAAATACTTTGCATGGCCGACCTGAACACAAAACACTGCTCCTCACTTCAGCAGTGCAGCTACAAAGCAGATTTTGAGTATAATAGAAATGTGTGTTAACACTGTCAGTGCGGCTCCTGCTGCTGCTGGACTGTAGAACCACTAGAGGAACACAGTCTGGACTGATGGTTCTGATCCTGAGTCAGAAAGAAAGGAAGTCAGATTCTCAGTAGGTTAGAGGTCAAAGGTCATGTTGTTGGTATAAACTGGGGCTGAACACAGAGTTCAGCAGAGTTCAGACACTCAGAGCTTTTAGTGTTTACTGTGTAGAGCTGTCAACACACTGTGAGGATGACACATCATATTTGTCTTTACCTTTTATGTTTGCTGGTGAAGTAATCTAAAAGTAACTAAAAGTAATCTAGTACGTTAATTTTTAATTGAAGTAATTAGAGTAAGTTACTGATTACATTTTTTGACAAGTAACTTGTAATTGTACCGGATTACAATTTAAAAGTAACCCTCCCAACCCTGCATGTGTCACAGGAAGGAGCTCTGAATACACAGCCATTTCCAAACTGACTGGACTCACTGAAAATCAGCTGGGTGACATCTGAGGAAGGCTTGGGGTGACGAGGCTGCAGCCTCCCGAGCCTCCCGAGCTGGCATTTCTTCAGGAATATGTAGATGTGTTACAGCCCCTTGCTCAATCCATTTACCTGCTCCAGGGGGAAAAAAACTGCTATCTTGGCTTCCTTTTTCCAAACATCTTCAGTCTCAAGTCTAAACTCCCTGATACAGTGCCCCATGTGAAGTACACAGCAAACATCGTGACTGCAGTCTGTGAGGTGCTGGACAGATACTTCCAGGCCATTCTGAGCAACCATGAGGCCAAAATGGCGACAACCACTGTGCCAAAGTTCTGCCGTTGGTGGTTCCCTGTGGAGAAAAGGGAAGAGGTGCAAAATAATGGCTCAAGAGGCCGCATCTTTGGAATCCAGAGCATCTCCTACAGCGAGGAAAGATGACATTGAGAGGATGGATCAGATGAAGACTTTTTTGTATGTCTGAAAAAAAATAAACAGCTGAGAAAAGCACAGCTGAAGCTGAGGTACCTGGATGAAACTGTGAAGACCATGGACTCCCTTCCTGCTTTCCCTTTGGTTAAGCAGCCGTTCATGAGGTACAATACCACACTGCCGCCCAGTGCTCCAGCTGAACGTCTGTTCAGTTGTGGAGGGAGCAGACTCACCTCATCTCGGAGCTTATGGAGCAAGTCCTCCTCCTTCCTTATAACAGATGGTTTTCCACAATGTTAGCTTTTGACTGAACCCAGATCTGACATTGGGTAACTACTGTTGCCTCCACATCAGTCAACAACTGAGGACAGCTCATGCTCTTTTACATTTAGGCTGTTCTTGGTAAATGGACTTAGACCTTTTTTATTTTATGGTTGTATTTATTTTTGGAAAAACACACATTGTATGCCTGATTTCTTCAAGAAAACATTGAAAACATTGGATTAGATATTAAAATAATAAGAGATCCTTTTCTGTTCACATTGAAGGAAGATATTTTTTGTATGTTTTTTTAGAGGGCATATTTTCTTTGCAAGTAGTACCGTTCAAAGGTTACAAACTGTGATTGAGACTCAGTTGGCATAATTTTTTTCTGGTTTTCTATTCTATTCTGATTTCTATTGTTGTATTTTAAACACTGTGTAAGGGCACCTTGTTGCATTTACAGGTCATTTTTTGTTCACCTTTGTATAACTTGGTTGCCCTGGAGAGAAAAAAATGCATTTTCTGTGAATACAAAAATATTTTGTGTAAACTTTCCAGCTATAACTTTTATAAGAATAAACATTTGAAGTGTTGAATGATTTCTTTGTTATGCTTTTTGGATTCTTCATAAAATTTCAGTGTTACCTGATTTGTTACTGTGAGTTCTTGCTCAAAAGTCAACAGGTATTGAGTAATGTGAATACTATTTTGGGTTTGCTGTGTGTAAGACTTGTCAATACACTGAGCAGATGACACATTATTTGCTCTTGTTTTTATTTTTATGTTTGCTGTGAAGTAATTTAAAAGTAACTAAAAGTGACCTGGTACATTACTTTTTAATTGCAGTAATTACAGTAAGTTACTGATTACATTTTTTGACAGTTAACTTGTAATTGTAACATATCACATTTTTAAAGTAACCCTCCCATCCCCGGTGAGGACACTGCAAGTTCTGCAGGTTCCTCCTCTGAGTCTGGTTCTGCAGGTTCGTTCTGGTTGGAGGGGCTTTTCAGTCTCCTCTTCTTGCTCAGGTGGAATTGTTGTTTTTTTCTCTGTAAAAGTTTCTGTAGATGATTTTGTTGTATTTGTTGTTATAAAAATAAAATCAAATCAAAGTGGATTTATTTTATGTTCAATTCCTTAGTCCATTAAAAGTCTCTGTGTTGAGCGTATTGTCAGAGTGAGGCGTCACTGCAGGTGGCGCTGACAGTAAAATAGTGATAGTCTGTGGAAGTCTGTCCTGTCTGTCCTGTCTGGTTGTTTTGAGACTATCCAGATTGAACAGTGTCCTTCCTGAAATGTGACGAGTCTGTCTCTGAGGTGAAGCGTCCTCTGCTCCTGTCTCAGTGGACTGGACCGGCTGAAACTGGATGATCTGCATCAGTGGCAGTCCGTCCGTCCGTCCGTCCGTCCATCTGCTCGTCCGTCCGCCCGTCAGTCCGTCCGTCTGCTCGTCCGTCCGTCCGTCCGTCCGTCCGTCCGTCCGTCCGTCCGTCCGTCCGCCCGTCCGTCCGTCCATCCGTCAGTCCATCCGTCCGTCCGTCCGTCCGTCTGCTCGTCCGTCCGCCCGTCCATCCGTCCGTCCGTCCGTCCGTCCGTCCGTCTGCTCGTCCGTCCGCCCGTCAGTCCGTCCGTCCGCCCGTCAGTCCGTCCATCCATCAGTCCATCCGTCCGTCCGTCCGTCCGTCCGTCCGTCCGTCCGCCCGTCAGTCCATCCATCAGTCCGTCCGTCTATCAGTCCGCCCATCCGTCCGTCCGTCCGCCCGCCCGTCCTGCAGACACACGGCAGCAGTGTCCAGGTCTCATGACACACTCTGGAAATAAACCTCCGATTTCATGTCTGATCATCAAAAGGTCTGCACACGACCCACCCTGACCAGGGCTGGCTGGGCTGCTCTCAAAATGTAATCTGGTACAGTCACAAGTTACTCCTCAAACATGTAACAAGTACCTTTCTCTAACTACTGAAGTAAAAAAGTAATGTACCAGATTACTTTTAGATCTTTCACCAGTCAGCATAGCAATAAAGAGACAAGTACAATGTGTCTTCTGCTCAGTACACACACACACAATGCTCTTCGTATACCTGTAAGGAAATTATTATTACATGTTTTTTATGTACTACAACATATGACAGTTCCTTTTTTTTCTTTTGGTATCCTAATTGTGTAAAGCAAAGTAATCCATTACTCTCCAACCCTGTTCCTGAAACAGCAGATCATTCCAGGTCAGGCTTCAAACACATTTTATTCAGGAAAAGTGTGTCAGAGAAGCCTTGGTCAAGAAGAAAGACTGGATCAGATCCAGACTCTACTCTGTTGTCGTCACATTCCTGCTCAGACTTTTCTGAAACAGCGACTGTTAACAGCCAGACGTCAGTTCTCAGAGCGATGCCGCCGCCGCGGCCTGGCACGGCGCCCGAGCCTCACCGGCAACGAAGACAGGAACTGGGAAGGATCTGTAGGAGCAGCTCAAAACGAGCTTCACCAGGGGAAACCTTTCACAGCCCTGATCCCATGGAAGACAGCGGCTGTGCTGCTCTGCTGCCATCAGGTGGCGCTGCGTCCCGCCTCCTCCGCCTGCAGCTCTCCCATGATGCTCTGCTCCTCTCATCACACACAGCGGGACCAGAGGAGGCAGGACGCACCAGAATTCAACTACAACCACATCCGGGCACTGCACTGCGCGGGGCAATTAACCTGCTGATAACACACACACACACACACACACACACACACACACACACACACACACACCACCCCTCAGGCCATAGGAGAGCCATTGGATTAGAGGATACTAGAGAAGAGATAGTTTAACGTAATGAAGCATCAAGATGACGACTATTAAAGATGATTTGCAACGTTTCAGCAGGAGGAGCAGCCGACTGGAGTTAGCTCCTGCAGCTCCGCCCGTACACACACACACACACACACACACACACACACATCCAGGTACAGGCATCATCTTCTAATACAGGCTGGTTGTAAAAACCTGCAGCAACCTTCAACATACAGAAACTCCATTCATTCAAACCGATGTGAGCAGAGAGCACGAGGTTGTTCGGATGGGTTCATATTGATCCAAACGCTGGATTGTATTTTGCATTGATGATTTTGACAACTGCAGTTTAGGACAGGAGGCATTTAATGCAGCTTTAGCTGTTTCATCAACTGTATCTGTTTTCACTGGTTTTTATCTTCCTTAATCATTCCCGATTTTCCTCTTTTTTTAAACAGATTTACAAATTTTACCTCTTGAAGTTCTTTAAAGTCATTAGATCATTCTCTCATGTCACCTTTCTTCATCACCTTACGTTTTGTCGTTTTGACTCTGAGCTCAGACTCCTGAACTGACGTCTCACTGGTGGGAGGGCAGCTCTTCTTGACTCTGATTCGGCTCTGAGCTCTGGTGTTTTACCCGTGCTTTATGTTTCGACTTGAAGTCTGTTGATCCCTTTAAACGAGGATAACAGATTCTAAAGAATGTAAGACGTCATGTAGTGAAGTAATGAGGACAGATCATTTGAGAGAGGACGTGACCTCTGAGTTTGACCTCTTGTTGTCTTCCTCTCCAGCTCAGACTGAAGGAGAAGCAGATGTTTGTTTCATTGTCCTGCAGGCAGCAGCTGGTCTGCAGGGTTTCTCTTCAGGGTCCTGAAGGTTTGCTGAACGGCTGTGGAGAGCAGTCTGGGTGGAGAGCAGCCTGAAGGGTGGAGAGCAGCCTGAAGGGTGGAGAGCAGTCTGGGTGGAGAGCAGTCTGAAGGGTGGAGAGCGGTCTGAAGGGTGGAGAGCAGTCTGAAGGGTGGAGAGCAGCCTGAAGGGTGGAGAGCAGTCTGGGTGGAGAGCAGTCTGAAGGGTGGAGAGCGGTCTGAAGGGTGGAGAGCAGTCTGAAGGGTGGAGAGCAGCCTGAAGGGTGGAGAGCAGTCTGGGTGGAGAGCAGTCTGAAGGGTGGAGAGCGGTCTGAAGGGTGGAGAGCAGTCTGAAGGGTGGAGAGCGGTCTGAAGGGTGGAGAGCAGCCTGAAGGGTGGAGAGCAGCCTGAAGGGTGGAGAGCAGCCTGAAGGGTGGAGAGCAGTCTGGGTGGAGAGCAGTCTGAAGGGTGGAGAGCGGTCTGAAGGGTGGAGAGCAGCCTGAAGGGTGGAGAGCGGTCTGAAGGGTGGAGAGCAGTCTGAAGGGTGGAGAGCAGTCTGAAGGGTGGAGAGCGGTCTGAAGGGTGGAGAGCAGCCTGAAGGGTGGAGAACAGTCTGAAGGGTGGAGAGGAGTCTGAAGGGTGGAGAGCGGTCTGAAGGGTGGAGAGCGGTCTGAAGGGTGGAGAGCAGTCTGAAGAGTGGAGAGCAGTCTGAAGGGTGGAGAGCGGTCTGAAGGGTGGAGAGCAGTCTGAAGGGTGGAGAGCAGTCTGAAGGGTGGAGAGCAGCCTGAAGGGTGGAGAACAGTCTGAAGGGTGGAGAGGAGTCTGAAGAGTGGAGAGCAGTCTGAAGGGTGGAGAGCAGTCTGAAGGGTGGAGAGCAGTCTGAAGGGTGGAGAACAGTCTGAAGGGTGGAGAGGAGTCTGAAGGGTGGAGAGCGGTCTGAAGGGTGGAGAACAGTCTGAAGGGTGGAGAGGAGTCTGAAGAGTGGAGAGCAGTCTGAAGGGTGGAGAGCGGTCTGAAGGGTGGAGAGCAGTCTGAAGGGTGGAGAGCAGTCTGAAGGGTGGAGAGCGGTCTGAAGGGTGGAGAGCAGCCTGAAGGGTGGAGAACAGTCTGAAGGGTGGAGAGCGGTCTGAAGGGTGGAGAGCAGTCTGAAGGGTGGAGAGCAGTCTGAAGGGTGGAGAGCAGCCTGAAGGGTGGAGAGCAGTCTGAAGGGTGGAGAGCAGTCTGAAGGGTGGAGAACAGTCTGAAGGGTGGAGAGCGGTCTGAAGGGTGGAGAGCAGTCTGAAGGGTGGAGAGCAGTCTGAAGGGTGGAGAACAGTCTGAAGGGTGGAGAGGAGTCTGAAGGGTGGAGAGCGGTCTGAAGGGTGGAGAGCGGTCTGAAGGGTGGAGAGCAGTCTGAAGAGTGGAGAGCAGTCTGAAGGGTGGAGAGCGGTCTGAAGGGTGGAGAGCAGTCTGAAGGGTGGAGAGCAGTCTGAAGGGTGGAGAGCAGCCTGAAGGGTGGAGAACAGTCTGAAGGGTGGAGAGGAGTCTGAAGAGTGGAGAGCAGTCTGAAGGGTGGAGAGCAGTCTGAAGGGTGGAGAGCAGCCTGAAGGGTGGAGAACAGTCTGAAGGGTGGAGAGCGGTCTGAAGGGTGGAGAGCAGTCTGAAGGGTGGAGAGCAGTCTGAAGGGTGGAGAGCAGTCTGAAGGGTGGAGAGCGGTCTGGGTGGAGAGCGGTCTGAAGGGTGGAGAGGAGTCTGAAGGGTGGAGAGGAGTCTGAAGGGTGGAGAGCGGTCTGACGGGTGGAGAGCGGTCTGGGTGGAGAGCGGTCTGGGTGGAGAGCGGTCTGAAGGGTGGAGAGCGGTCTGGGGGGAGATCGGTCTGGGTGGAGAGTGATGTGAGCTGGAGGTGGTCTGGTCTTGCTGAACATCATTTTTAGGAACCGTGAACAGTCTGGATCGATCTGCTGTGTTTCATACAAGGGGAAGTGTCCTCTGCTCCGTGCACGTCCTGGTTGCTCCGTGCACGTCCTGGTTGCTCCGTGCACGTCCTGGTTGCAGCTCCTGTTGAGATTCAGGCCCTGGCCGCCGTCTGCAGACCTCACTCAATCTCCCAATATCTCTGCCAGCACAGCAGCAGATTGAATTTTCCTCCAGAGTCTCAGGACGCCGCCGGAGGACGCCTCCTGCCTCCCGCCTCCCGCCTCCTCGCCTCCTGATGCGGCGCCGCAGATACACGCCGCAGATACTCCTCCCCACGCGGCAGCCTTCCTCGGATTCACTTCACTTCCCTACATCCAGTCAGCAGTGAATCCACTGATAAACAAAGGAAGGTCCGTGTGGCGTGGAGCGGCGTCCTGGGAGCAGCGGCGTGTTCTCGACTCGTTCTCAGAGCCGATCCTGGTACAGAGATAAACACAAAGGAACAACGCTGCGACGTCGCTCCACGTTCTCTCATCACTTCAGAGCTAATTTTCCACATTGTCATTTCAGGCTAGCCCTGTGTGTGTGTGTGTGTGTGTGTGTGTGTGTGTGTGTGTGTGTGTGTGTGTGTGTGTGTGTGTGTGTGTGTGTGTGTGTGTGTGTTGTCTAAGCAGGATTGGAGAATAAATATTTACCATCTGTGGCGTCGTTCCCTCCCCTCTTCTTTTTTCTCTCCACCACACAAGATTCCTGCTCTTTCTTTCTTTCTTTCTTTCTTTTTTTTATCAGTGCTGGAGTTCAGCCATGGGCCTTTTTAATTTTCTGCTTTTGTGTTTTTAGCGGAGATTGACAGGCCGCCCTCTCCCTGGAGCATTGTTCTATTAATCTGTTTAATATGCTTCAGAAGCATTAGAGGCTGGAACAGGCAGCCGGGGAAATGGAATCGCAGCAGGTGAAGGCAGCCGGCGTATCTGAAGACCGCGGAGGGCGAGAGCGCGGCGTGGCACGGCCGCCATGTCTGGAGCCCCCCGCCCCCCGCCACCCTGCTCAGCTGATGACCTTGAGTGCATGGGCAGACGGCCGAGCGCGTCCCCACACACTGTTGCTCGGAAGCAAAATGGCTGCCCGGCGTCACCTGACCGGCCGCCAGCCGGGAACCTCCAACACTGGAAGGTAAACGCCAAACCACCCCCCGTCCCATCCTGCCCCCTGCTGGGGCAGAGCCGCACTTTAATTAACTCTGCCTTAATGGGAGCGCAGCAGGACGGCCGGCTGGACGGCCGGCTGGACGGAGCCGCGTTTGGACCACGGCTGAGAGGACGGGCAGGGACGGTCTGTCCTCTGAGTCCACATCGGCCTCCGAAACACAGGGAGCAGGGGGGTTCCGGTGCTGAAGGCTAACGAGGAGAGCTCAGCATCGCCCCCCCCCCCCCAGCTCCACCGCCCAGAAGAACCGGGAGAAACTGAGAGCCGGCTGTAATTAGAAAGCAGCTGAAGACCGGCGGACGTGGACAGAAATGAGGGTTTTAGCTGGAGTCACCTGTTGAGCTCCGGAGATGATAAACCACAGCGAGCTGGAGAGGCAGGCGGAGCGCCACAAAGTCAGGCTCACCGGTCGCCTTGCTTTTCCAAGGCAGCGTGACAGACACGGGGGGAGGAATAATCTCACCTGTTTCCACTTCCCCGCTCCGTCTTCAGCCCACGTTTATTGAAATCTTTCTGCTCCCGCCCCGCTAGGCAATTTTCTTTTATGGCTTTGTTCAGTTTTACAGCATCCTTTGTTGCTATCAGCTTTCTGCTCTTTGAGTCTGTGCTGCCTGACACCTCAGCTCCACCGCCGTGTTCCATATCATCTGTCATGGACGAGCTGCGGGTTCAACGCCCACTGCCACTGCAGCGGTCACTCATCAACACAGCTCAAGGTTTAAAATAAAACTAGACAACATTACAGCAACATTACAGTGCTTTCTCCAAACTTCCACCTCTATGAGCCCCGCTGTCCACGGAGACCAGCGGTTTTCACCTCGGAGGCCGGCTGACCTGCAGGACAAGAGCCAGGTCAGATAAATGTCTTACATTTACTTCTCAAAGAGGCAGTGATCGTCATCAGGATCTGGCTGTTTCCTGAGTTGAAAAAGAGTGACTAGAACAAGAAGGAGGGAGCGCCTCAGACAGACTCAGCTGCAGTGACTCTCCTCAGCAGTAGGGGGCGCTGAGGCATGCGTTTCTGGTACGAAGAGCCCAGACTGCCCTGCTGAAAGGCAGGTGGAGGGCGTCTCTCTTCTCCCTTTCTTTACACTGTAAAAAACCGTCACAGTACAAGTTCCTGACGCTCTGACTCATTGGCTGATTTTGGACACGCCCCCTGCTGCCAGCAGCAGCTCTGGGTTCAGAAACACGGCAGAATATGGTGGATCCTGTTTCTCTCTGATCCCGTTCCAAATGAAACCAGAGCTCGTCTCACTGCTGCCATTCCGTCAACAAACGCTTGTGAAAGTCCACGTCCCAGTCGCCTCAGTTGAACCAGAAACACCAAAACTGAGCTCTAAACTCATATTCCAAGACTAATGAGCCAACACACACACACACACACACACACACACACACACACACACACACACACACCATATGCGTGCTCACTACCAGAGATGCATGGATGGCTTATTTTTCCATCCGCAACCGCTTCTTAAAATCTCCATCCACCCGCTATCCGCCCGCACCAAAGATTTTTTTAATCAATTTTCAAAACCGAACCCGCAGAATAGTGTTTTGGCTATTAAAATGTTGCTTTTTTTATTTGAGTGCTTCAACCGCAACCCGCCCGAATGTCATTAAAAGCTTAACTTTTCGACACGTCATCCGCCCAATCCGCGGTTATCCGCGTGCTCCTCAGGTGCAACCGCAATCCACGCATCTCTACCCACTACACTGCCCCAAAGGCAAAGCCAAGTCATTCCTACACTCCTGCATTCAGGTTCAATTCTACTTCAACTGTGACTGTGTGTGCGTGTGTGTGTGTGTGTTTGCAGAGGCGCTGTAAATGTCAGCCGTCACCAGGCGTTTGTGCAGAGCGTGCCCTTGTATGAAGGCAAAGTGCCGATGTTGCAGATCTCAGCCTTTGATTTAGACATGAAGGTGGGCTGAGGAGCGGCCGGGCATGAAGGTAAATTCCCATAATTCACAGCTGCAAGGTGGGCCAGTGGCGAGCTCCTCTCCTGTATCATCATAGATGCTAACAAATGTCACCCGATTGGAACGACTGTGTGTGTGTGTGTGTGTGTGTGTGTGTGTGTGTGTGTGTGTGTGTGTGTGTGTGTGTGTGTGTGTATGTGTGTGTGTGTGGTGTGTGTGTGTGTGTGTGTGTGTGTGTGTGTGTGTGTGTGTGTGTGTGTGTGTGTGTGTGTACCCCGTTCAGACATGTAGAAATCTTCAGACTTCAGAAACTGGAATTGAAAGTATTCAGGAAAAATGGACAACTCCAAGTACCTCGGAGGGGGGCTTGGTTGGGTCAGTCCATTCATTTGCCTTTGTCTTTTTTTTTTTTTTTAGTCCATTCAGCATTTTTACCATAAGATGTAGGACTAAAGCTGAAAAAATATTTGAATATGTACACCATTAAATAATTATTCAAATCTCTTTAACTCATCACAATGCCAATCAATAAAAAATATTATTTCACTATTAAATTCATTATTTCAATAGTTCAGTAGTTTAGTTTAATAATGGTTTTTTTGGTTTGGTTTTGGTGAAGCCGGTTGTAGTCCAGGGTGAAACTGGTTTTGGTCCAGGGTGAAACTGGTTTCGGTCCAGGGTGAAGCTGGTTGTAGTCCAGGGTGAAGCTGGTTTTGGTCCAGGGTGAAGCTGGTTTCGGTCCAGGGTGAAGCTGGTTTCGGTCCAGGGTGAAACTGGTTGTAGTCCAGGGTGAAGCTGGTTTCGGTCCAGGGTGAAGCTGGTTGTAGTCCAGGGTGAAGCTGGTTTCGGTCCAGGGTGAAGCTGGTTTCGGTCCAGGGTGAAGCTGGTTTCGGTCCAGGGTGAAACTGGTTGTAGTCCAGGGTGAAGCTGGTTTCGGTCCAGGGTGAAGCTGGTTTCAGTCCAGGGTGAAGCTGGTTGTAGTCCAGGGTGAAGCTGGTTTCGGTCCAGGGTGAAGCTGGTTTCAGTCCAGGGTGAAGCTGGTTGTAGTCCAGGGTGAAGCTGGTTTCGGTCCAGGGTGAAGCTGGTTTCAGTCCAGGGTGAAGCTGGTTGTAGTCCAGGGTGAAGCTGGTTGTAGTCCAGGGTGAAGCTGGTTTCGGTCTAGGGTGAAGCTGGTTTCGGTCCAGGGTGAAACTGGTTGTAGTCCAGGGTGAAGCTGGTTTCGGTCCAGGGTGAAGCAGGTTTTGGTCCAGGGTGAAGCTGGTTTCAGTCCAGGGTGAAGCTGGTTTCGGTCCAGGGTGAAGCTGGTTTCAGTCCAGGGTGAAGCTGGTTTTGGTCCAGGGTGAAGCTGGTTGAAGCAGCTTCCAGAAGCTCGGCCTTGTCCGCCCTCTGAGTTCAGTATGTTGGCTAAACAGCGTCTGCAGGACTCAGCAGTGGAGATCTGTAATGAAACCTCTGATCAGCGATTCTGAACATGACTTCAATATGTCTTAAAAGTTGTTTGAACTTCTTCAGAAAAGTCTGGACTTTGAAGGGTGTTCATTTATCTGAAGATGGAGGACTGGATTCAGGAGAGTTCAGTTCATCAGGACATGCTGGAAGGAGGACGTGAACTTTTTTCCCAGCATGCTTCATCCATTTCAGACTACAGACTGAGAAGAGACGGGTCCTGATGGAAGGACTATTTCCGGACAGTCTGTGAGAAGCTGTCTCCTTTGTTTCTGATCATGAGGAATTTGTAGAAACAGGACTTTATGAGCGTCCATGTGTCTACTAATCTTTGGTCCTCCTGTCCTCCTGTCCCTGTCCCTGTCCCTGTCCCTGTCCCTGTCCCTGTGGACCTCCTGTATTTTCTTGGTGCTGTGGTGAGAGGTGGCCTTGTCTCTGCCTGTTCAGCAGATGGAGCAGTCAGACAACGGCTTGTCTTCTGGACCGGCATCTCGTGACACCCTCTGCATCTCTTTGTTTGAAGAAGTTTCTCCGGGCAAAGTCACACTTCCACTCTGAGTGTCTTTGCTCTGCTCCAATCCCGTCTCTTATCTGCGTCTCCATGTTCAGGAGGACCTGGCAGCTTCGCTCCATCCTTTGAAAACACTGATATGAAAGAGAAACACACTGAGAAGAAAGACGGCGCCGTCGCCGCCACCAGTCCATCATTTACCCTGTCTCAGCCGTGGGTGTGTGTGTGTGTGTGTGTGTGTGTGTGTGTGTGTGTGTGTGTGTGTGTGTGTGTGTGTGTTCTCATATTTCTATCCTTGTTGGGGCCAAATGTCCCCACAAGGATAGCAAAACGTGGAACGACGTGCCTTGTGGGGACCTTTTTCCGGTCCTAATAAGGACAAACAGTGTTTTCTTGACCATGTTGTTGTTACTGAAAAAAGTAAAAGTGCAAAAACATTTCTTTAGGGTTAGGCTGTGTTGTGGTGTGGGTTAGGGTTAGGGTTAGGGGCTAGACATGAATGGGAGTCAATGGAAGGTCCCCACAAGGATAGAAATACGAGACTCTGTGTGTGTGTGTGTGTGTGTGTGTGTGTGTGTGTGTGTGTGTGTGTGTGTGTGTGTGTGTGCATAGCATTAAACCTGCGATCCACACAAGCACCGCCCCCTTGGGGGTCAGAGGTCGGGGGTTAGACATTGTTTTACAAAAACTTGCAGATGATAAGAATTTAATTTTGAAATGAGTGTGAGGTGAGGAGATGATGGGAGACAGGAGAGAGAGGAGAAGAGAGGGGAGAACAGACAGAGGAGGGAGGACGACGGAGAGGCAGGTCAGGAGAAAAGAGGTGGAGCAGGAGGGTGGAGTATGGGTGGCCGTTTGTGCCATACATCGCCTGGTACAAAACGCCGTTAAGAACAGCGCTTTTGACGCCGAACGCCGCCAGGCGCTTTTATTTTGAAACGCCTTCCGGCGTCTCAAACGCCGAGCGCCGCCAGGCGCTTTAAAGCTGAGTGAGGAACGTTTTTCCATATGTTTTATTGTCCACATGACGTTTGATATATTAAATGTATTAAAATATATTTTTTCCTTTCTAATCAATTTTTCAAAGCTGAAATGTTTAAAAATAAAAAAATAAATACTTTTGATCAGGGGTGAGCTTAATGAGGAGACTTAGGGGGTGGAAAATGTTCAAAAAAATCACTTATCTGACATGTTTTCAGAGCAGCTAAAGTTTGCGAATAGTCAGAACAGGACAAAAGGATTGTAAATGTTCCCACAGGGAATTTTTTTTTACCTTTGAAGAAGTTAGATCACATTTTCAAAATGTATGTAGAATCAAGTCCACCGAAAATGTTTTAACTCGCGTAAATACAATAAATAAATCCCGCCTTGTGATAGAAAAAAAAAACAAACAAAACAAAACACAAAGGAGTCTTGTGTAAACAAAGAAATCTTGAAGGGTTGAACCTATATTTCTTTCCTTCTCTCCCTCTATTTTGTAATAACAGATTGTAATCACACCTACACATTGTGCAATAAATGATCTTTTTGACCCCAGGCTTGTGACTTCGGAAGAGGAATACATGAAGCCCACTGGAGTGACGATCCAGGAGAAGCAGAGCTCCTCTCTGACAGCAGCCTGCCTGGCGGCTCCCCAGATGTCATGGTGTCCAGTGACTGCATCACTGAGATAAAATGTCCCTGCAGCCAGAAATAACATGTTTATAAGTGAAATAATTATCTGTGCCTTTGTACCAGTTAAACTATTGTTTTATGTTGTGTGATTTATTATTAAAAATATAAGCAGTAACAAAATAAAACACATTATGTCATAATAAATTAAGCGGGAGCCACATAACCAGTGTGAAGATTTGTGTTTAAGTAGTTCAGCATCCCTGATAGTTACTGCCAAATGAATATTCAAACACTTCTTCTAATCATGCATTCAGATATTATTTGAAAAAATTGAATTGTACTGAGAATGTAATGTCGTAACAGACAAACATAGACCTTAAAGAGAGAATATCAGATTTATTTTTAAACATTTCAGTTTTGAAAAATTGATTAGAAAGGAAAAAATATATTTTAATACATTTAATATATCAAACGTCATGTGGACAATAAAACATATATGGAAAAAAGTTCCTCTAAAAAGAAGACCGATACCTTTTACTGGCTGGTGAAACTTCAGGGGAGGAGAATATTAGCATGTTATGGAGCGCGTGGCGGCGCTAGGCGTTTGAGACGCCGGAAGGCGTTTCAAAATAAAAGCGCCTGGCGGCGCTCGGTGTTAAAGGCGCCGTTCTTAACGGCGTTTTCTACCAGGCGATGTATGGCACAAACGGCCACCCATCGTGGAGAGCAGGGCACGCCACACGGAGTGTTTCTTCATTTTAAAGCCTAAAGCTCCAGGACATTACCAAACCTTTACAGCTAGTCTGATATTTTCAAAATAAAGCCCGAAGAGGTTTCAATTCAAAGAAAAAAAACCATCATAGCATTTTGAGTGACGCCTCCTGCCTCTGAGAAGGAGGCAGGCGTTTTGCTGCCTTGGTGCATGAGGGCTCACATCCACCGTCAGCTCAGTCAAACACCCAAATCCACTGATGGTGTCTTCATGGGTCTTACTCCACTCAGTCTTCCACGGTGTCTTAGATCACATCCAAAAATAAAATATGATCAGTTATCAAAAACAGTACCTTGCTGAGTAAAACTGTAAAAGCTCTTTGTGTTTGTGATCAGATGAAGCCTGGAGCCTGGTGTCTGCTCTGTGGACACTGATGGGGTTGGATGGAGAGAAAGCAGAGTGAAAACAGAGTGAAAACACAGTGAAAACAGAGTGAGATGAAGGCGGGAAAAGGAGAAGACAGAGAGGAGGAGGAAGATGAGATGGCAGAGGAGGCTGGATGGAGACAGGAGGAGAAAAATAGAGAAAGCTGAAGGAAGATGTAGAAATGCTCTGAGGGCTGAGGATAGAGGGATGAAACGAAGGTGGAGAGGTTCTGGGAGGAGGACAGGACAGGGAGTCTTCCTCTCTCTTCACGTAGTTATCACCTCTTTATTTTCTCATACATCTACTTCTTTATCACTTGGCTTTGCACTCTTCTTTTCCGGTTGGTTTCATGGTCTCCCTTCTTTCTCTCCTGCCTTCCTCAAACGTTTGTTTTGGTTGTTCTTCCCCTCTGGAGCCACTGGATTAACTCCTTCCACAGACTTTCCGCCCCTAACCCCCCCTCCGTCCTTTCTTGGGTCTGTTTTCCCATCAGTTGCCTATTTCCCCCCCATGCTTCCTCCTTTCTCCTCCATCCAGAGCAGCCTCCCCCCCTCCCCTCCTCCTTTAGTGAACCTGCCTGCAGTCTGTGCTGAAGTGGGAGGTAATGGGATGGAGGCACGGCGCTACCAGCTGGCCATCACGCTGACATGCCTCATCTCAGCGGCATGACTTTAGATGGAGGGGTACACAATGTTGTTGATCCACATGCAAGCAAATATTATGCTAAAGTGATTGGTTCTCATCAGGCTCCAAGCCTGCAACGATGCTGGCAAACAGCAGCAGAGGAAGAGGAAGCCCCATCCTGTCCTCCTCTCCACTAATTTGCATTGCATGCTGAAATGCATGAACCAGGCCCATTAAGCCGGGGGCGTGCTGTGCTTTGGCTGTAAGCGAGGGAAGGGGGGCTGTCATATCTTTTGATTTGCTTGATATGAAAACAGTGGTGGTTTGCAATCAATGGAACCTGTGGTTTATTTGGGGTGAAATGAGATTTTTTATTGGGATGTTTGCATCTCGACGCAATTTGCCAGCTTTATTGTGGCCGACCCAGGAGCATCCTTGCTTGATTTTACAGTAAATTTGTCATGGGGCCAATACAAGAGTTGAAAGTGAATATGGGTATTTATTTACATGCATACAAACAGGCACACTTTGTCTGAATGTCGGGATGATTGCAGGGGTGCAGTTCCCAGCTGGCCTCATACGCAGGAACCTGGGACCTGAAGTGAAGGCGGCCTATCAGAATGGTGAGGCTGAGGGAGGGACGGCCTGCAAGCGGCTCAGAGAGGTGGACGACACCCCGGTGGGTTCTCATGGTGCTGAGAGTGAAACGGTGCTGCAGTGCAATGAGAGGCGGACTGCAGACTGCTGAGGCCGGGCAGCCTGGACGGCCGCTCCTCTCTCAAAGCCCAGTTTCTCAACCCGACTGCACCTCCATGAGTCAAACAATGAGGGTTCCAAAAGAGATTTCAGAGCTGGGGGACAGTGGAGGTGAAACTGTGGCCGTCATTCAGGTCCATTTGGAATCACCGCCGGGTCGCCAGGGCCGCTGGGTCGCCAGGTCGCCGGGTCGCCGGGTCACCGGGTCGCCGGGTCACCGGGTCGCCGGGTCGCCGGGTCACCGGGTCGCCGGGTCACCGGGTCGCCGGGTCACCGGGTCACCGGGCCGCCGGGTCGAGGAGTTAATGAAGACCTGATCTCTGCAGAGCTTCTCTGTGTTCAGCTCAAGGTTCCATTTTTATCTTGAAAATCACACTCTGATCTTTTATGTCATGATATGTATGTGCATGTGCCTGTGCATGTGTGTGTGTGTGTGTGTGTGTGTGTGTGTGTGTGTGTGTGTGTACATGTGCATTTCTTTTAACAGTTTTGATGCAAACTTTGAATGGGTGTATTTCATCACTTGGTTTAATACCATTCTCTTCATCTCATAATCAAACTTTATATTTTAGAGACATGGACTGGTTCACTTTGCAATTTTCACATTTTTTCCTTCCGAAAAATATTTTATTGGAAAAAGATGTAAGGACTGTCTTGACTTTGTGTCATTTCACCTCACCTTCCCAGCAAAGTAAGAGAGCTCTGAGGAGCATGCAGAAGCCTGGCTGTGGGGAGGAAGCCTGGACATCCCAGTCTGTTAACAGAAAAGACAGAGAAACATGCAGACAACAACAATTCAGTCCAATCCAATTCAATTCAGCTCTAGACACTTTTACAAAGAAAACCCAACAGATCCACATGAGCAGAAGAGACTGAGGAAAGGAAAAACTCCCTTTAAAGGAAGAACCCTGCAGAACCAGGCTCAGAGGAGAACCCTGCAGAACCAGACTCAGAGGAGCAGAACCCTGCAGAACCAGACTCAGAGGAGAACCCTGCAGAACCAGACTCAGAGGAGCAGAACCCTGCAGAACCAGACTCAGAGGAGAACCCTGCAGAACCAGGCTCAGAGGAGCAGAACCCTGCAGAACCCCCCCCCCCCCCCCCCCCCCCAGCAACTATAAATAATTGCATTTGTCTATAAAATTGTTCGAGGTTCACCTCTGCTTAACATCCTTGTTAAAGGGGCTGTATCATGCTTTTTTAGCTAGTCCAAACCCTTGAAATGGCATTAACATCTTCACCGTGTGACGTCAACGTGGGAAAACAGAGCGTTTTCACGGGTGCAGGTGCGGGAGGGGCTGCCTCTCTGAGCAGCACAACAAGGAGGAAAGCTCAAACATGCAGGCACGAAGGAAAAAAATGCGTTGGGGGTGTTTTTGGTGAGAACATAGCTATATAACAAGGTTAAAACATACAAAAAGTGAATTTTGCATGATGCAGCCCCTTTAACATTAAAGAAAACAAAAAAGAAAGAGATATAGTTCAGCTTACAAGAGAGACTTTATTAACATTGTTTATTAGTCTGTAAAAGAAATGATTTTAAGAGCATCAATTTACCTGAAATTCAAAAAATAATAACATCCATGTTTAAACTGTGAACATTTTGACAGACTTATTGCTCCATTTGCTGCTGGAAAATAACATTAAACAAAATCAATAAATCATAACAAATTCAAATTCACTTCAGCAACATGAACTCAGGAGCACAATATATAAAACACTTTAACCTACAAAACAAAAACCAATAAAACAATTTGTGCTGATTTTTCCCCCCCCTTTTTTTCTTTTATCAAAATGAGGAAGCCAGGATTAATGGCTATATGAGCAGGTTCTGCAGAGCACAGCTTCTCAGAGGAGGTTTGAAGCAGGATCCTGCAGCTCTCAGCTCCTGCTCAGTCTTCAGCTGGGACCTGGACCTGGACCTGGTCTTCAGTGCAGCAGCAGCAGAGAAGCCAGACTCACAGAGGTCAGATGCTGCTAAAGGAAGCAGAATGCCCACAGCCCTCTGCCCTGAGAGTGCATCCTGCCTCTCTACACTCAGAATTCTCTCTTGACTCACTGTCTTCGTCTCTCTTCGCCTTTCTTTTCATCCCTGTTAAGAATGTCTTCATGTTGTCTCAGGGTTTGTTTACTGGCTTCACATCGCAGCTCGTTGCAAAAAAAACACCTACACGGTAGAGACTCTGACAATGAGAGCGCCACTGCCAACTACTGGAGTGGATGTGCAATTACACTTTTTTTAGTACAAAAAAAAGCATGGTCACACGTGCCCCCCATGGCATCGCGCTGCGCCCCCCCAGGGGGACGTGCCCCACAGTTTGAGAAGCACTGCTATAAACAGAGAACATAGGCTACAAGAGAAACAATCACTAATGACACGTAGTTATGAAACATGACATGAAAGAAAGGAGAGAAGTGAAGCAGAACTGGGAGCTGGTTCCACATGGTAGGAACCCGGGGTTAAGGCACCTCCTGGACCCACTGGGTCCGGGTTCTCTCATCCAGTCAGTGGATCAGCTGTTTTGATTGATGCTCAGCTACAAACTGTTTCCACCTGTTGAGTCCATGTGGTCTCATTAGATCAATGGATCAGTCACCATTGATGTTCAATATTGCTTCACTTCACTTTAATGGAAGGTTGTCAAACATGAGGCCCATGGCCACCAAACAGTCCAATCCAGAGCCAGAGGGTAGACGTTTAGATTCTGCTAAAACTAACAGCTTTCTCAAACATTCCTTGTCCTGATCGGAGACTGTCTCTGGACTGAACCATCTGCATGCATGCAGCCAAGCGTCCAACTCTGATTTCTCTCAAGAGACCTCATGGTGGTCATTTGCAGTGACGGGAGTAACTAAATAACTGTGACTTTTTCAGTAATGAGTCACCTGAGTCAGTGGTTTTGTGTGGAGGAGTGACCCCCCCCCCCCCCCCCCCCCCCCCCCCCCCACCACCCTCCAGGGAGCACAATGCCTGCTAGGGTGAACTTCATGAACTTCTTTTCCACAAGTAAAATAAAATATTTATTTCCTAAAGTGCAAACAATATATGTAAAACCTGAACCAGAGTCCTCCTGTGTCATCCAGAGAGCTCAGAGCTCATGTTAGCCACAGTGTTCACCGCTGTTTTCTGACTGTTTTTTCACGTTGTCTCTGTCTCCGTCACTCGGTCGGGTGTTTCCACTGTGGACCCACACTGCTGCTGTACAAACAGGGATTTTCAGATGAGCAACAGTATCTGTCTCTGCTGCTTCTCCTTAACCTCATCAGTTGCTCACAGACAACACGAAGCAGAGGCGCAGTACTGCCCCCAACAGTTCACACTGAGAAGTTTGCGTCCTGTGCCTGAGAGACAGCATCTCACTGAAACTCTCACCACAGCCCTGCCAGGGACGCCCTCCAGCAGGCTCTGGGCTCAGGCGCTGGTTTTTCTCTTTCTTTTTCTTAACAATCTATAGTTACTGTGACTCAGTGTAAACCTGCTCTGATCAGTACCGACTTCATTTAGACGTTTTGTGATTTTTCTGAAATCTGTATGTGTGTGTGTGTGTGTGTGTGTGTGTGTGTGTGTGTGTGATGTGTTCTAAACAGGTGTGCTTTTCCTCTATCTTTCCACCACAAACAGCTGTTCAGGCTCTGATCAGGCTCTGCTGCAGCTGCTCTTCACAGCCATGCAGCTGATCGACCTGTCTGAGTGTAAACCGTCATCACAGCCGTCTGCACCAGCATCAGGCTCTTACTGAAGATCCAGAGATGAACCAACAACAACTCTTTTTGGTTAGCTTTTTCAAACAGAGGTTGTTTTGTTTCTCAGTGAGATGTTTGATTGCGTGGGTTACCTTCCAGACCAGACTGGAGAGCATTTCCTGTGGCAGACTCCCCAGAGGCCCCCTCCCCGCACATGTTTGTGTTTCATTCATTTTCAAAGAGGTCATGAACGTGAGATGATGTCTGTGGATGTGCTGAGGACATGCCACTGAGCAAAGACCAGAAAAATGAGCTTTTCCACAAATTTCTCCCCAGACGAAACGCATCGCTCCAAATCTCTCAAGCGGTTCTGAGGAATAGCCCAATAAAGATGGATTTTATGGTGTTTCTATTTTCTTTATTAGACCATTCACAGGTGGGAGAGAAAAGATTTAATCTGTTAAGGGCCCGCGCTCATTTTGAAGCCTGGATGAAGTTAGTTCCTCAGCCAGAGAGAGCTGAAAGAGCTTTTATCCATTCTTTCCTCTGCAGTCCGGCCAGCTCCGGATAACAGCCGTCAGTCCAGCATGTTGACTGATTCAACCACAGACTGATCACACTGCTGTTGACCACCTAATGAAAAAGAGAGTTGGCTTCAATGTTAAGTCAGTCTCACACATCAGTTCACAAAGAGTACGTTTACATGCAGCCAATAACTGTTTTAAAACCCGATATTGGCAATAACCGAGTTGCACGTGGCCATGTAAACACCCGCAAAAACACGAATAAGCTCATATCTGGGTTTTTAAAAACCCGAAAAAGACCGCTGGGTTACTCCTTTTCAAACCCGAATTTCTGTTCATATAAACGCGCATCGGAATATCTCGGTCGAAAGAGACATGAAATACTGTTCTGCCATGTTCTATCCATAAGGAATCCTGGTCTTTTGAGTACAGAAACTACTTGTGATATAGTTTACCTGCTACTGAGTAAATAAAATGTGCGGAAACGATGGTTCGGTTCTTCTCTTTTACTGAAAAAAACGGTGCATCGCATCATTGAACATGTGACCACGTCTCACCGACTCACACTCTTTTTCTCACAACATGCAGAGAGCCTGCAGCCCTTCTTCTGTGGTGTCTGTGTAAAATAAGGTTGAACATGCAAACAGCACACCTAGTGGCATGAAGTGCAAATGCAGTCATGGCGCCGTCTGTGGCCGTGGTTTGAATGGGGGAATCCCGATTGAATGCACTGACTTGTAAATGGGGAAACTCTCTGTCTGTTTAAGCATGCAAACGGGGTTTTCCGAATGTTTCAGAAACTGGAATATTGACCTGAACCCGAATATTGACTGCAAGTAAACGTAGTCAAAGAAAAGCAAAATTACTCTTTTCTTCAGTTTTCTTTTTCACCATTTGAGTCAAAACAATAGCGTGAATTGACAGTGTGTGGTGTACACCTGAACATACACCTTCAGTTATCACACTCAAGACCAAGTACTGCAACATCTCAACCAAGACAAAATCCAAGCTGGAAATCCAACTGACCCAGACCTTAAGAGCTTTCTCTTTTTTTAAAAGCAGTGTCAGTACAGAGCCCTGCAGTCTTTAATAATCAGTCGCATTCATAAAACAGAGGAAACTTCATGCTCTCAGTTTTAGCTACGTTATATACCCCTTTCCCACTGCAACTAGTGGGTTGAACCGTGTTTTCGACTTGCTAACAATCAATCGGCTTCTAGACTCTTTTCCCACTGCCTGCAGTCTCGTGTTTCACCGCCTGCTGGCGAGCCGCGTCGCCACGTTTTCCCGCACTGATGGTGTCCCATGTTGATGACATCATCAGCGCAATGGAACACAACGATAGTAAACAATGCAGCGGAACACCGTCCCTGTTACCTGTAGACGAATCTCCTCTTCCACACGGATCAGGAGGAGCTCTCTGGTCTCGCTATCTTGCCAGTGCTGGGTCATCTTGACGGAGCAAATCTCACGCTGTGTCCAGAAACAACGACTAGCGCGCTAATGTAGCCACGCTGCGTCAACGCCATCACGTTAGTTCCCGGATGTATCCCTCCCACTAAAAGCCCACTAGTAGCAGTGACCCGTTAAAAACCCGGGTGGATAGCAGGGTTGAAAGACCCGGGTCTAAATGCCGATTAAAACCTTTCACACTACCATGAGAAGCCGATTATTAGCGGGTTTGTTGGCCAGTGTGAAAGGGCTACAGTCATACCAGATGAGCAGATGAGAATCTGGGGTGTCAAACACTAGGCCGAGGGACCAACCAAAGCCCACCAGATGACTAAAAATGACTGTCAATCAGTGTGTGTGCTGTATACTGAGGGACCCAGCTCACTGCTAATGAGTGTATCAGTCACACTTCTCACTGGTGTGTGAGTCCCGGAACTCTAGCACGTAGCATGTAGCAACACTCGAGTGTGAATCCTGGAACTCCTTAGCATGTAGCATCACTGAGTTTGACTGGGGCGGTACACCTGTCAAAAGGTAACACAGGTGTCCTAAGGCGAGCTCAGGGAGGACAGAACCCTCCCGTAGAGCAGAAGGGCAAAAGCTCACTTGATCTTGATTTTCAGTATGAGTACAGACCGTGAAAGCTGGGCCTCACGATCCTTCTGACTTTTTGGATTTTAAGCAGGAGGCGTCAGAAAAGTTCCTACAGGGAGAACTGGCTCATGGCGGCCAAGCGTTCATAGCGACGTCGCTTTTTGATCCTTGGATGTCGGCTCTTCCTATCATTGTGAAGCAGAATTCACCAAGCGTTGGATAGTTCACCCACTAATAGGGAACGTGAGCTGGTTTAGACCGTCGTGAGACAGGTTAGTTTTACCCTACTGATGATGTGTTGTTGCAATAGTAATCCTTGCTGGAACTCCTTAGCATGTAGCATCACTGGAGTGTGAGTCCTGGAACTCTTTAGCATGTAGCATGACTGGTGTGTGAGTCCTGGAACTCTTTAGCATGTAGCACGTAACATGTAGCACAGATCAGCCAAATGCTTCTATGTATTTCTATTGTAAAATATTACATTAAAAGAATATGCAGACGTTCCCAAATACAGTGTATTCAGTGAAGATTTAAATAGATATTAGAACATTTTTCATTCCATCTTTTGACTGAAAATTACTCAGAATAAAACAAAAGAGGTTTTCCCTCCAATGACAATGGGTGCCTTCTCGAGGAGACCACTCTGAATCCAACAGTAAAACTCTGGGTTTGTGGTTAAATGATGATGATGATGATGATGATGATGATAGAACTTTATTGATCCCCGTAGGAGAAATTCAGGAGACCGGGCATCAGAAAAAACAAACATTAAACAAAAACACACACAATAAAAATAAATAAATAAATAGGTAAAGATAAAAAGATATGATGAAACCAGTCATTAAAAGTACTTGTACATATAATAAATAGAAGTAAAAGTGCCAAAAAAAGTGCAAAATGAGCAGGTTGAGTTCAGACATTCTTGTTATACAGCGTAATGGCAGCAGGGACAAAGGGCCTGCTGAATCGCTCTGTTCTGGAGCTGACAGGAGCTGCTGCTCCGGCTGCTCCTCTGACCTGAAACCACAGCTTCATGCAAAGGATGACTGCAGTTACTCAGAATGCAGGGCATTAAAGACCTCATCCTTTTTCCCAACACAGCACCCACACCGTCCACTTTCCTCCCATCACAGAGGCAAGTTTATCAACCAGCTGGTCAAGCCGGTCTCTTGTTCGTGTTGCCACCCCAGCAGACAGCCCCGAAGAAGACAGCACTTGCTACAACAGACTGATGAAAGGTGTATAGCTCATCACTGTCAACCTCAAATGCCTTGAGCCTTCTCAGGGAAAAGTCTGTTGAAGCCCTGTTTGTGCAGGGCACGAGCCTGTATCGACCAGTCCAGTTTATGATCAAGGTGTAGACCTGGATATTTATAGGTCTGGACCATTTCGATGTTCTCCCCACTGATGATAACTAGGTTGTGAAGGGGTCTTCTTCTGCAAAAGTCAATAATCATCTCCTTGGTCTTAGATGTATTAAAAATAAGAGCATTGCTGCTGCTCCAGGAGGTGAATCCTGAGACTAGATCTCTGTATTCCACCTTTCACACCTGCTGCTATTACAGTGTCATCAGAGTATTTCTGAAGATGACAGGCTGCAGATCTGTAAGCAAAGTCAGAAGTGTAGAGCGAGTATATCATCAATCAATCAATCAATGTATTTTTGTATAGCCCAGAATCACAACAACAGCTGCCTCAGAGGCTTCAAGATGTTACATTGGTTGGTAAAAATAAAAACTGTGAATAAGCATAATGTTAATATGTCAAATTCACAGTAAAGATAGGGTGAGACCCTTCACTCCTTTTGGTGATACGCGAGCTCATGGTTCCTGCTCTGGTTTGATATCGGGAAGGTGGGCGGGTCTTCCCCTGTGGAGTGTTGTCTCTGTGCATGTGTGAGGGTTTTTCCTGGTTCCTTTAAGCTTCCCCAGATGCTTGACTGCTGCAGTGAACAAAGACCTTTTGCCTCAGAATTAGAGTCCCTTTCTGGACATTGTCCTATGGAACCTATCTGGTTCCAGTTTGGCTCTAAATTTGTTGGTGCGATACGCTTTTTGTATAACAATGACTCAAGTTATGAGTAATGTTCAGTAATATGTTACCTGTACAGCTCTTCTACTTCCTGGTCATAGCATGCTTTCTATCCTGTCTTTTACTATTGGACAAACTGAGTGATCCAGGGGAGTCTGGCCTCACTGCGGAGAACAAGGGTCAAAAAGAGGATGAGGAGGAGCCTCTTCATCAGGTGAAGATCATCAGGTGAGACTTGTCTTAAAGCAACTAACCTCCTGATCCAAAGTTGAGGTTAGAAATAACATCTAACCAAAGCATTTGTTTGCACCTCTGCAGGAGATGAAAAGATGGAGAAAACAAGTTGACCATGAGCTACCTTGTAGCAGGTTCTCTGGTGGCCTTGTGGTTGAGGAGACTGACCTTCTGATTGGAAGTTGGGGTTCAAACCAACATCTAAGCTAAGCTTTTGCTTCCACCTTTGAAGGAGATAAAGAGATAGAGAAGACAAGTTGACAATGAGTTTCCTGGTGGCCTCGTGGTTAAGGCGACTGACCGTCGCATCTAAAGTTAGTGTTTGAAATAACATCTCACCCGAGCTTATGTTTCCACCTCTGCAGGACATAAAAAGATGGAGAAAACAAGTTGACCATGAGTTACCTTGTAACAGGTTTGCTGGTGGCCTCGTGGTGAAGGCAACTGAACGTCTTGTCCGAAGCTGGAGTTTGACCCAGTGTCTAACCTGAGCTTTTGTTAGCCTGGCACAACAGACTGTCTCTCCATGCTCAGGGATACATGGGGAACAGTCTGGTACCGCGCCAATTGTATTGAACTAACTTCTGCCCAACAAACTTCTGCTGGGCCAATCACAGCCCACGAGAGGCGGGAGTTAGCAATGCGTCATATTATACCCCCTCAAAACAATCATGGTGGCGGCCGCAACACAGCGAGGTTTTATCACGGCTCTGTCTGAAGTTTTGAACAAACTGAATTTGGCGCTGAAACCACAGCAGGAATCTGCTCTGAAGGCTTTTCTTTCTAACCCCAAGTTCCACCGGACGCCAAAGCACCGCGCCGCGTCCCAGAAGCGCCGGTGTTACAACGGATCACCAGAACGGAGGCGCATGCCACAGCGCTGGTGATTCGCTAGGTTGCCCCTTCTAAACGGCACAGCACGGCACTACACTCCCGATGTGCGTTGACTTCAGGAACAAGACGCGTCGCTTAAGCATCCAGTGGAATTTGGGGGTAAAACGGACGTAAAACTCCACGCCATGATCCCATGTTTTAGACTACAAAACTACTACAACGGAGCGCTGTGTACGCAGTATTGTCGTTGCGTCACAGTCTTGTTTCTTGGATTGGTTCTCTCTGCTCAATAGTCCCGCCTACAATTCTACAATTTCATTTAGCAGACGCTTTTGTCCAAAGTGACGTACAACACAAGCAAGAATATAGACATAAGAAAGAAAGAACCCATTAGTAAATGCTTCAATTGCTTCAAGCGCGATTGGTCAAGGGAGTTGCCATCAAGTTGCAGAAGAGGAGCCACTACCCCCCCCCCTTTTTTTTTTCTTTTTTGTGTGTGTGTGTGTGTGTGTGTCAACTTAGTCAGTGGTACATAAGTGCTGGGTTTTAGAACACCTGACCTATTCTTCCCCAAACATGGGGTCGGATTAAGACCCTCGGTGTTCTCTGAACAATTGAGTCTTCAATTGTCTCTTGAAAGTAGAAAGAGACTCGGCGAAACGCACAGAGTTAGGAAGTTCGTTCCACCATTTGGGAACAACAGAGGAGAAGAGTCTGGCTGGAGGTTCAGAGCCGAGCTGGACTGGAGCACCAGACGTCTCTCACATGCAGAGCGAAGAGGGCGTGAAGGAGAGTAGACCTGGATCAGGGAGTCCAGGTCGGCCGGAGCTGTTCTTGTAAGCGTTTTGTAAGCCAGGAGGAGAGATTTGAATTTGATCCTGGCTGCAACTGGAAGCCAATGAAGGGAGATGAACAGAGGAGTGACATGAGCTCTTTTGGGCTGGTTGAAGACCAGACCTGCTGCATTCTGGATCATCTGTAGAGGTTTGACTGGACCTGCAGGGAGACCCGCCAGAAGAGAGTTGCAGTAGTCAATGCGTGATATCACGAGAGCCTGAACCAGAAGCTGTGTGGCCTGTTGGGTCAGGAAGGGTCTGATCTTCCTGATGTTGTAGAGGGCATAACGACAAGACCGAGAAACACTGAGGCCACGTGAACCTTAAAGGTCAGCTGGTCATCAATGATGACCTCCAGGTTTCTGGTTGAGTTAGTGGGCACAAGTAGGCTCGAGTGAAGTTGGACACTGATCTGAGGCTGGACAGATGGACAAGCTGGAAAGACCATGAGTTCAGTCTTAGACAGATTTAGCTGAAGGTGGCGTTCCTTCATCCAGGTGCAGATATCAGCCAAACATGCTGATATCCGAGCTGAGACTGTCATGTCGTCAGGTGGAAAAGAGAGGAAGAGCTGAGTGTCGTCAGCATACAGTGGTAGGAGAAGCCATGGGAGCGAATCACTGCACCAAGAGAAGTGGTGTACAGAGAGAAGAGTAAGGGGCCAAGCACCGACCCCTGAGGGACCCCTGTTGATAGGCCATGTGACCTTGACACCTCCCCTCGCCATGACACTCTGAAAGATCTGCCTGTGAGGTGGACCTGGACCACAACAGGACAGAACCTGAGATGCCAAGGTCAGAGAGTGGAGAGGAGGATTTGATGGTTCACGGTGTCAAAGGCAGCAGACAAGTCCAGCAGCAGGAGGACCGAGGACTGGAGTCTGGAGACCTCATCCTCACTCAGAGGAGCAAACGAGCAGAGAGAAGGCGCAGTAGTGGGTTTGAGCTGACTGGGCTGGTCAGGCTCAGAGAACTGGTTGCTGATTGCAGCCACCTTTTCAGTGAAAAAGGAGGCGAACATGTCAGGATCAGCTCAGTGGACGGCTGAGCAGCTGGAGGAGGAAGCAGGGAGTTGAACGCCATAAACATTTTTCTGGAATCAGAAGCTGCACAGATCTTGTTCTGATAAAAATCTTTCTTTGCGGACTGCAAGCGGGAGGTAAAGGAAGCAAATTTCTGTTTGTATGAGGACAAATCAGCGGGCTCTTGGGATTTACGCCACTTTCTTTCTGCTGCCCAGCTCTTTGTTCTCTCAGAACTTCTGAGACCCATGGACCTGGTTGCTTTTTCTTGGCTGGTTTCGACACCCGGGGGCAGAGTTTGTCCAAAGAGGACGCCAGAGAGGACCAGAGTGTTTCTGTAGCCTCATTAACAGGAAGCGATGAGAAGTGAGAGTAGTCCGGCAGGACGGAGCTGAGCTGCTGTGAGGGACTTCAGGGTTCCGGTCAGGAGACCATCTGTGTCGGTGTCTGCAGCGGCAGAAAGGCAGCCGCAAATTTTACCAAGAAATGGTCAGATCGGTGTAGTGGAGTAACCGTCACCTCTGCTATGGAGCAGTTACGAGTCAGCACCAATTCAAGGATTTTGCCAGCTTTGTGGGTGGGAGGAGACAGAGCCAGTACAAGTGCAAAGGAAGCGGTCAGTGCCAAAAAGTCCTGTGCCTCGGGTTTGTCAACGTGAATGTTCATGTCTCTCATGACAATCAGTGGTGTGCCATCATCAGGGATGTCAGAGAGTAACATGTCCATTTCAGAGACAAAGCCATCCAGATTACCCCCTGGTGGGCGGTACACAACCAGAATATATGCTTTGATGGGAGTAGTGACCGTTAAAGCATGATATTCAAACGTTGTGTTGTTGTTTGACGGATGCAGTGAGGAGAAGGACCAGTTGTCCGGAATGAGAATGCCAGCACCGCCTCCTCGGCCAGTAGAGCGAGGGGCGTGGCTTAGGATCAGGAGGTCCATCGCCTTAACCACAAGGCCACCAGAGAACCTCTGGGGGTGGTAACACATGGCCGTCTTGTCTTCTCTGTCTCTTTATCTATGTGATTTATCCTTTGATGATAATTTCTTAAATATGACAAAGGATTTGAAGGCAATATTGGAGGATGAAATGAATGCTGAATCTTTTTGTTGTAATTTATATTTGAATGCCAATTTTACTGCAGAGGAGGTTAAAACAGTCATCAATAAGACGAAATTAAAGAAAGCAACCGGAATAGATGAGATTTCTGATGAGGTTCTTAAGGTACCAAAATTATTTAAAACTTTGTTTCGACTAATCCAATTTTGTTTCAATCATAGTATTATTTGGACACAGTGGTGTAAATCTATTATAAAGCCTATACCTAAATCATCTAGAAATGACCCCAAATCACCACTCAGTTACAGAGAGATAAGTTTTATAAGTAATGTATATAAACTATATTCTGCTCTATTAAATAATAGATTAATTGCCCATTTAGAAAGAACTGGATTGCTTGTAGATGAGCAAAATGGTTTTCGTTAGCAAAGGGCCTGTATAGACCACATTCATTTGGTCACTTCAATCATTAGAACAAGATTTAAAGAAAACAAGTCAACATTTGCATGTTTTATCGACTTCCAAAAGGCATTCGACTGGGTCAACAGAGAACTTCTAGAATATAGACTCATAAAATCAGGAATAAACGGTAAATTTTATAAGGCAGTAAAATCTCTTTATCGAATGCCTACAGCTTGTGTACAGATAAATAACTTTAGAACAGACTGGTTTTCCACACCATTTGGGGTGAGGCAAGGTGACATACTGTCCCCTACGTTGTTCTCTATTTATGTCAATGATTTGGCTACTCTTATTAAAAAAGAGAATCTTGGTATTAAAATGGGCAATATGATTGTAGGTGTTCTTTAATATGCAGATGATATCATTTTATTGGCTGAATGTGAACAAGATCTGCAGAACATGTTAAATAAGGTGTCAGATTGGTGTTGCAAATGGAGACTTGGGATTAATCAGGAGAAAACAAAAATCGTACATTTTAGGAAACAGAATGTTAAAAGAAACTCATTTGTATTTAAATTTGGGTTAACAGCATTGACATATATAAATGAGTATAAATACCTTGGCCTGACATTGGATGAACATTTGACCTTTAAACCAGCCATAGGTGTTCTATGTGACTCAGGTGGTAGAGCTTTGGGGTCTGTACTGAGCAAAGTTAAGAACTGCAGAGACCTAGGCTTTAAATGTTTTACCCATCTGTACAGAGCCTGCGTATGTTCTGTCTCAGATTATGAAGAGGAGTTTTAAAGAACGGACCAAGTCTGACACAGTTCAACACAGAGCGATTCGCTCTTTTTTGAGAGTTCATAAACGCACTCCAATAGCTGCTATGTGTGGAGATATAGGCTGGGAACCATCAAATGTTAGACATAAATGTGAAATGCTTCATCTTTGGAATAGATTGGTAAATATGCCAGAGGACAGACTGCCTAAAAACATTTTCAACTGGGAAATATCAAAGGTATCTCCTTGGGCAAGCGAGGTGAGATCTTTGTTTTCCAATTGTGATCAGTCATATATATTTCTCAATAGATTACGCTGTAATATTAAAGAGTTAAAACATATATTCTTCCAAGAATATAAAGAAAAATGGTTTTCAGAAGTATGGAATAAACCCAAATTAATAACTTTTTGCCTTATAAAAAAACACATATGAGGTTGAAAAATATGTTGAACAAAATCTATCCAAAACCCAAAGATCTGTCTGCGCCCAGTTACGTTTTGGTACTTTACCTCTGGCCATAGAAACAGGCAGCTTTAGAGGTGAGCCTGAGGAACAGAGATTGTGCTGCTCTGTGACTTAAAACAAACTGAGGATGAGATTCCTTTCATGTTCCATTGTCCTCTCTATGATGAACTCAGGAATGTATTTTTTGAAAAAATGACTTTGTCTTGAAATAATTTCTTTTTCTTAAATGAGTACGATAAACTGGAAATAGGTTTTAGAAAGGGAGTTTTTCATACAGCCAACTTTATTTGTAAAGCTTGGGAAAAGAGAAAAATTGTGTTGTATATTTGATTGCACACTATGCAATGCTGTATATGTTTAGGGTCTTATAGGTCCATGTGAGCTGGGCACGTTGAGTGCATGACACTTTAATAAAATTCATTCATTCAGTATCTCCTGCAAGGTGGAAACCAGAGTTTGGGCTAGATGTTAATTCCAACCCCAACTTTGAATTCAACAGTCAGTCACCTTAACCAAGAGGCCATCAGAGAACCTGTGGGGATGGTAACTCATGGTCACCTTGTTTCCTCCATCTTTTTGTTTCCTGCAAATGTGGAAATTAAAGTTCAGATTTGAACCCCAATTTTAGATGAGGAGGTCTGTTGCCTTAACCACGAGGCCACCAGAGAACCTGTAGTGAATGTAACTCATGGCCACCTTGTCTTCTCTTTATCTCCTGCAAAGGTAGAAACAAGAGCTTGGATTAGATCTAGGTTCCAACACCAAGTTTGGATCAGAAGGTTAGTTGTCTCAACCTCCAGGCCACAGGGGAACCTGTGGTTCACTCATGGTTAACTTGTCTTCTCTATCTCTTTATCTCCTGCAAAGGTGTAAACAAAAGTTTGGGTTAGATGTTGGTCTGAACCCCAACTTCTGATCAGAAGGTCAGCCACCCAAACCACGAGGCCATCAGAAAACCTGTGTGGAAGGCAATTCATGGTCACCTTGTCTTCTCCATCTTTTTGTCTTCTGCAAAGCTGGAAACAAGAGCTTAGATTAGATGTGGGTTCAAACCCCATCTTTGGAGCAGATGGTCAGTCCCCTTAATGACAAGGCCACCAGAGAACCTGTGGGGACAGGAACACATGGTCATCTTGTCTTCTCTATCACCTCCCAGGATTTAAACCAGAGTTTGGTATGGTGTTGGTTTAAATCCCCGCATTGGATCAGCAGGTCAGTCGCCTTAACCACAAGGCCACCAGAGAACATGTGGGCATGGTAACTCATGATCAACTTGTCTTCCCTATCTCTTTACCCCCTGCAAGGTAGAAACAAAACTTTGGATTAGACCTTGGTTTGAACCCCAAATGTGGATCAGAAGGTCCCTTCTGTCTCTTTCCAGCCACTGTCCTATGGAACCTATCTAAATTTGTTGGTGGGATACGCTATTTGTATAAGAATGACTCAAGTCATTATTGTCATGTTCAGTTATGTTACCTGTACAGCTCTCCTACTTCCTGGTCACAACATGCTTTACTTCCTGTCTTTTACTATTGGACAAACTGAGTGATCCAGGGGAGTCTGGCCTCACTGCTGAGAACAAGGGTCAAACAGAGGATGAGGAGGAGCCTCTTCATCAGGTGAAGACCATCAGGTGAGACTTGTCTTTGTTGAAAGCTTGTGGCTGTTAAACAGATTTGGCATGTTGCAGTTGAAGGACACTTTGTTTGGACGCTCCCAGCACCAGCTGCAGCTCCACATCTGATATTTTCTAGTATTATATGTTCTGCATCAGATCATCACATTGATGTATGACAACACCCAACATGCTGGATTATTTATTCTCTAGCAGTGATTAATGAACCCACAGCACACCGCCACCAGCCTGTTGTATGGATATTTGTGTCATAATAACCATTTCACTGTGACCTTGATGAAAAATCTTTACACTTTCATGCACATTAGACTCCATACATGTCCCAGCCTCCTTTTGGTTAATCATGATCCATTCGTGTTACTGATGCCAGTGCCTGGGCTTTTTCTAATTAGAAAAGGTACAGCTCACACATTCACTCTTCACTGCTTACCTGCAGAAGGAACAGGGAGCGTGGAGGAGGCGGTGAATAGGTGAAGGTGCAGCGGGGAACGAAGCAGACAGAAATAGAGGAGGGAGGTGAGGCGCAGGCTATTTTTCACCGGGGTCCATGGTGAAGTTGTCAGGTGGGAGTGTATGTGAGGCCGCTGGATGATAATGTGGCATGACACTTCTGAAATGAGAGCTGGGTTGCCATGGCGAAAAGCAGGGAGGGACAGTGTCTCCTGGGGCCCAAATAAAACAAGCTATAAATGATGTTTGATTAGGATTTAGATCATAGAAGTGTTTGGGACAGCCCTCAGTGAGCCAGCCGCTTCCACCACACAACCTCCCTTGACAGAACATTATAGTGTGTGTGTGTGTGTGTGTGTGTGTGTGTGGGGGGGGGGGGGGGGGGGGGGGGGGTGTGAGGTGTGTTGTTGTATGTTTGTTCCCTGCCTCTACTCATCAACATGTCAAAGGTATTAACCTCTACATCTCTCTTGATTGCTTCCTGTAAGTGCTGCTCAGTAACGTCTGGTTGTGCTGTTGCTGGTCGAGAGAGGTTGTGGTGATGGGATTTATCAGCAACAAGGTTACCCTCCCAAATTGTTATTTTTGTGGGTGGACTGTAAAGAATACAGTTTGGTCAGGATGTATGATATGGGGTGACTTTTTTAGGGTATATATCAGGTCCTGGGGCTTTACCATCAGGCCAGTCCTGGCCCAGTCCTGGTCCAGGCCCAGACTTGTTTGGCACCCTACATCAGTCACACATATTGTCCAAGGGTTTTTCTTCTTTATCTACAGACCACAATCCAATACCAAGGGTCAAATGTAGTTCCCTTTTTTTTTTCTTTTTAAACATAAATCACTTTCAAGAATTAATTGGAGTTACCAGGAATCAGATATGCCAAACAGATTTAAATGATCACTTTCCATATGTTTGGCCTTCCAATCACCAGCTCATTGTCACATACACACCTTCTAGTTTCCTCCATCTTTTCTCCTCATCTGCCAACTCCTTCAACCTAAACGGCTAATGAACTGCTTACCAAGGCTGAACTAATCAAGGCTGACTGCTCTCTGTCACTGTCAATTATACAGCCCACCTCCCAGGCCATCTTCCTCTCACTCATCCTCATCATCTCCTGACAAAGAGCTGGCAGGAACCAGACTCTGCCTCTTTGCAGCAAATTGAAAAGTAACACATAGGAATGAAGGGAAGCAGCACACACACAGACAGACACACACACACAGACACACACACACACACACACACACACACACACACACACACACACACACACTCTCATTTTACATTGTGATCTTGGTCTTCATTGTTTCACACATTTAGTGAGAACGGCAGATGGAAATGGGACTTTCAGCAGAGGCATTGGTGGATGAATGTTTTACCACAGAGCAAACTTCAATGGTAATGCCGTAATTCCAGTGTGTGTAAACTGCTTTTGTTGTGTTGCTTTTTTAAAGGGGACGTTGATCAGTGGACCTCTTTTTTAAACCTGTAAACACTATTAAATAGTCTGATACCAATGTGAAACGACAGCAAAGTGTCCAGTAATGCGGTTCATGTCTTTGTCCGCAAGCCCTGAAAACCGTTCTGCCTGCCTGTGAAGGCTCTGGTTCTCTGAGGGTTTTCAAGCCGGACCGTTGAGACGTAGATGTGATCCAGACTTCCTTATATGGTCATGCTCAGACTCGCCCAGGCTTCTCTGTGCCTGGTGTGTGTGTTGGTGTTAGATCCAGAGAACATGGCTCCCAGAAAATATTTATTTGGACATCCTGGAAAGGCAGTTTTATTTGGTTTTCCTGAAGACGAAGCCGCCAGGCAGCAGTGGAAATTATTTCTTTTTCCGGGTCAGAAGAAGACAAATCCTCCAGTCTCTGTCTGCCGACGGCATTTTGCACAGCACTGTTTTGCAAGCGCTAAGTTAGAACTTTTCAGTGTCCTGTGTTTATTTTGTGTTAGCTATAAAAGTTATTTTATTTTATTATTATTATTTTTTTTTTAATTGCAAACACAAACAAACAATACAGACAGACAGAGACATGCAACACGACAAGCCACACAACAGAAAACAGAGTGGAAGCAAAACAAAACAAAACAAAACACAAAAAGACAAAAAAAACAAAACAAAAAAAAACAAACAAAAGAAACTAAACAACTAATGAGTAGTTTTGTCACATAAATATACATAAAGATACACATACACATTCATACCTGCATACATACATACATTCACACATGTGCACAATACATACATATACAAACAATTGTAAGGAAAACAACAGCCAAATAATCAAAACAATAATGACAGCAACAGAACTCTGCCACCAAGGAAACCAACAAACAAAAACAAAAAATAATAAATAAATAATATTAATACAAAAAGTAAGTCAACAAGTAAATTATACAAAGCAAAAACAAATGAATAGCAAACGCAAGGATATCAACAGTGGGTGGAGGCAACAAACTCAAGCATCATGACCATCAGTGACAGCTGCAGCAAAAAAATAAATAAATAAAAAATAAATAAATAAACAAATAAATCTCAATATAACAACAACAATCACAACAATAACAACAATGATAACAACAATAGGAACAACAATAACAATAACAACAATAGGATCAACAATAACAACAATAACAACAATAACAACAATAATGACAACAACAATCACTCACCATCACTGCGACCACAACACCGACACCACTGCACCCTCTGCCACCCCCAATAATAATGATGACAACAACAACAAAAACAACAATAACAATAACAATAACAAAAACAACAGTAAGTATGTGATGTGAGAGTGGTTTGCTGTGGGTCATGATTACAGAGAGTTAATGAATGTTTGCCAGACGGGGTTGTGGGGGGTATCAGAGGAGTTTGTATTTTCTAGAGAGATGTGGTTGATGAGGAGGTTTTTCCAGTCTGTAATATGTCTGGAGTTCCGTGATTTCCAGTTCATGAGGAGAGTTAGCAACAGCTAGCGCCACGAGAAGTCAACGGTTTTGTGTATGATCAAGTTTTGATGTGGATAGGTCTCCTGATAAACAGAGGGTGGGGGAAAGCGGGACGTGGCAGCCCATGACTTGTGACAGGATGTCTGTAATGTTTCTCCAGAAGTGGTGGACAGGTGAGCAGTGCCAGGCTGCATGGATGTAGGTATCTGTGCAGTTTTCTGTGCAGTGTGAACAGTTATCGGTTGATGAGAAGCCCATTTTTTGCATTTTTTGTCCAGTCAGATGTGTTCTATGAATGATTTTGTATTGGATGAGTTGTAAGTTGGCATTTTTTGTCATGAGGAAAATGTTCTTGCAGATTTGGGGCCAGAAGTCGGCATCAGGAGCAACTGTGAGATCTGTTTGCCATTTTTCTGAAGGTATAGATGATATTGTATCGGTCTGTGAAATTAACTTGGATATTTTAGATAAGAGTTTTTTTGAAGAGGAGATATTAATGAGGGTAGAAGCTGAAGGGGGGAGGTCTAGGTTTATGTTTCTGTTTTTCATTGCTGATTGGATGGATGATGAAACCTGTAAGTATTGTAGAAACTGTTGGCTCCTGATGCCGAACTTCTGGACCAGGAGCGGGAATGGGACCAGGGTGTTATTGTTGAAGATGTGTTTGAGGTGAGTGATCCCTTTATCTGCCCAGGAGCTGAAGTGTAACGGTTGTTTATTGCTGGTGAAGTCCGGGTTGTGCCAGATGGGGTGAAGAGTGACGGTGCCAGAGTGGAGTCAGTGATGCTGTGGAATTTCCACCAGGCTGTCAGAGCCGATGAGACTGTGGGGTTTTTGAAACAGGGGTGTGTTTTGATGGACTGAGTGAGAAATGGTAAATCTGCTAAATGTATTTCATTACTAACTGTCTGTTCTATGTCTAACCAAGTATTGTCTGACTGAGTGGGGTGGGTCCATTTGTAGATATACTGAAGTTGATTTGCTAGTGAATAGTGGTGAAAATGTGGAACATTGAGTCCGCCTAATGTTTTTGTTTTCTGAAGTGTGGTCAGTTTTATTCTTGGGGGTTTATTTTTCCAATAGAATTTATTGATGGATGAATCAAGAGAGTTAAACCAGATGAGAGGTGGGTGAGTGGGGGTCATTGAGAGGAGATAGTTAACTTTGGGGAGGATTGTCATCTTTATTGTTGCTATTCTGCCTAATAGTGATAGTGGTATGTTCATCCATCGGTGGAGATCATCGTTTATTGTTTTCAGTAATGGAGTGAAATTTAAAGTAATCAACTCTGACAGGCTGGGAGAAATGTGGATTCCTAAGTAAGTGATGTGACTTGTGCAGAAGGGGATGGGTGTGGTGAGGGCTGCCACATCCAGACTGCTGGTGTTTAATGGTAATATGGATGATTTGTTCCAGTTTATGGAGTAGTCAGAGAGAGAGGAAAAAGAGTTGATAACTTTTATTACTTCTGACAGTGACGATTGTGGGTTCTGAATGAAGAGTAAAATATCGTCTGCATAGAGGCTGATTTTATGGTGCATGTTGGGAGTTTGGATTCCAGTAATGAGGGGGTTCTGACGGATGGCTGCTGCTGGGGGTTCAATGAAAATGGTAAACAGAGAGGGGGAGAGTGGACATCCTTGCCTGGTCCCCCTGTGAAGAGTGAATTTTTGTGAAGTTTGTCCGTTAGTAATGACTGTGGCTGTAGGTGAAGTGTAGAGTGTTCTGACACAGTTCATAAATGATTCCCCAAAGCCAGATCTGTTGAGGGTATGGATGAGGAATGAGCAGTTTACTCTATCGAAGGCTTTTTCTGCATCTAAAGTGGTGATGATGGTTGGATGATTGTGTGTGGCCGAGTGGTGCATGATATTGAACAGTCTGCGCGTGTTATTGGCTGAATGTCTTCCTTTAATGAATCCTGTTTGGTCTGGATGAATTATGGATGGGATTATTTTTTCTAATCTGTGGGAGAGTGCTTTAGTGATGATCTTGATGTCAACACTGAGGAGTGAAATGGGACGGTAACTTGAAGGCAGGGTGGGATCCTTATTTGGTTTGAGGAGGAGTGAGATGGAGGCTGTGTTCATGTTTGGAGGAAATCTAGAGTTCTGTTGTATTTCAGATAACATGTTCTGGAAAAGTGGGGCCAAGATGGACCAGAAGTGTTTGTAGAACTCAGCAGGGAAGCCATCAGGTCCAGGAGCTTTATTGTTGCGCATTTTATTGACAGCAGAGAGTATTTCTTCATTTGTTAGGGGGAGTCCAGTGTATTTTTTTGTTCAGGGGAAAGGTGGGGTAAGTTAACGCTGCTTTGTTGCTTTGTTCTGTCTCGTTACTGTAAATATTGGCATATTACCATTATGCTTATTCACTGTTTTCACTTTTACCGACCAATGTAACATCTTGAAGCCCTCTGAGGCAGCTGTTGTTGTGATACTGGGCTATACAAAAATAAATTGATTGATTGATTGATTGGTGAGAAATGATGTTATGTCCTCATCCTTTGAGTTATTGTCTGAGGAGTAAAGGTTTGCATAAAATTCTTTGAATACTTGATTGATTTCATCTGGTGAGTTAGCTGGCCTCCCTGCTGAGTTCTTGATGGTGGGGATGGTGGATTTTTCCTTATTTCTTTTGATTTGATTTGCGAGGTATTTTCCTGATTTGTTATTGTAGTGGAAGTTTTCTTGCCGGAGTCTGTTGATTAAAAAGCTGATTTTCTTATTCAATATTTGGTTAATTTCTAATTTATACTGTCTTAATTTGTTCTCATTTTCTTCCGTTGGGTTAGTTGCATTGGTGATTTCAAGTTGTTTGATTTTTTCTTCTAACTCAGATTCTTGTTGTCTTTCTTTCTTTTTTTTAAAGGCAGAGTATGATATGATGATTCCTCTTAGGACAGCTTTACCTGTTTCCCATAAAAGTGTGGGTGATGGCTTTGAGGAATCATTTATTTCCAGGAAGGATGCCCACTCTTTTTTGACGAGGTTGTTAAATTCATGGTCTTTCAGGAGTGATGTGTTGAAGCGCCATCTGGGGGTTGGTTTGTGTGGTCTTGGGGGATTCCATTTGAATGACACTGGGGCATGGTCACTGATGAGAATGGAGTGGATACAGTGTTCAGAAATGTTTGGAATCATTGAATTACTGTTGAGAAAGAAGTCAATACGTGAGTATGAACGATGTATTGGTGAGAAAAATGAGAATTCTTCTGCTGTTGGATGTTGAAGGCGCCAGCTGTCACCAAGACCTAAATCTCTCATGAACTGGATTATTGTTTCTGTAGATTGCCAGGTGCGTTGATTTCCGGATGTGTTGGCTCTGTCTATTGATGGGTCTAAAACTGTGTTGAAGTCGCCGCCGATTATTATTTGAGAGTCAGAAAAGCTGCACAAGGATGAAAAAAAATTATTGAAAAAAGATGGGTGGTCAGTGTTTGGGCCGTATAGATTACCTATTGTGAGGGAGCTATTGTTGATTGATATGTTAATGATTACGAATCTTCCTTCTGGGTCAGTGATGGTGGAGTTATGGATGAATGATCCTGATTTGCTAATTAAAATACAAACTCCTCTTTGTTTTTTATTGTAGTGAGATGAAAATGAATGGGTGAATTGAAATGATAGTAGTTTAGTGTTGTCTAGTTCTGAGAGGGGTGTTTCTTGTAACAAACAGATATCTGCCTGGAGTGAGGTGAGGTGATTGAATATTTTATTTATCTTTAACCATGTGCCCATACCACGCACATTCCAGGTTACAAATGTTACAGTTGACATGTGGGTGGGTTGATTTCAAAGAGAAAAGGGGACATTATGTTGAGTGGGTGTTCATGTGAGTGTGATTGTGGAGATATGTGGGTGTGTGTGTGTGAGTGTGTGTGTGTGAGAGTCTCTGTTCTAACAAAACAAAACAGGAAAAGAATAAACACAAAATTACAAGCAAGACAAAAACATTGAACAACAAAAAACGGTGGCAGCGCTGCTTATCGAAGCACGTGGTGTGCGGAGCGAGACGTCGGTGCATACAGTAAACGTTTCTGAGAGTCCATGTGTGGAAACAGTGGCGGAGTGAGAGAAAGAGGGGCGGAGAGGAGGTCCATGGAGAGGGGAGAGGAAGTGTGGGGGGAGGGGGGCTGGGCTGTTATTTACATGAGAGAAGGGGGGCTAATATAACCAGGGGGTGATGTCTTTGCTGTGGTATAACTGTCCGTTGATGTAAAGTTTGTCCACAGAGATGATTGCCTTTTTTCCTTCAGATATCATTTGTTTACAGATGGGGAAGAGCTTTTTGGGTCTGTGCATGATTTCTTTCGGGTATTGATCGTTGAGTCCAAAGTCCGTTCCTTTTAGCTGTTTTCCTTGTTGTTTAACCAGTTCTTTCTTTTTAAAATGTTCAAATTTGGCGACAATTGGGCGGGGTCGGTTGTTGTTGGGGTTTTTCTGTTCTAAACGGTGAACGCGGTGGAAGGTTATGTTTTTGACTGTGTCCGGGGGGAGTTTGAGCTGGTGTTTGATGAAGTCCAAAACTGATTTCTCTGGGTCTTCTGTGGTGTGTTCAGGGATGCCGGAAAAAACCAAATTGTCTCTCATACTGCGTGCTTGTAAGTCCAGTATTGTTTCTTTCATTGCTTTATTTTCGGCGGTGATGGCGGTGAGCTGGGTTGTGACAGAGGTGAGCTGGTTATTGATGGTATTGACGGATTTGTGGAGAGTTTTGTTTTCTTTAGTGAGGATTTCGATCTGTTCGTGGCTGAATTCTAGGCTTTGACGGAGTGACTGAAACTCTTTATGAAGTACCTCGACGAGAGCAATTCTGGCGTCGAGTCCGGAGAGTTTTTGGTTTATTGAAATGAGAATGTCGCTTACCTCCGGATGGCGGAGTGACTTTGGGGATGAAGATGGAGATGAGCCTGAGCTGGGTAGAGAGTTTGAGCGGGGTCTTTTGCAGGCTGGAGAAAAGCTGGATTTTCCGGAGGTAGGTGAAGTAGCCATTTTTACTGTGCAGGATGATGCAAAAAAGTGGTCAATGTATTCCTCTAAGCCGTCCAGGTCGATAAATGAGTAAGATAATCCATGAAAAAAGAAAGAGGGGGCCAAAGAAAAACCCAAAAACGAAAAAGCAGAAGCAGATGGAAGGTCGGGAAAGAAAAGTTGTTGGATCTAGCAGCTGGGCGCCGCCATCTTGCGTCGTGCACCCAGGGTCGCATGGGAGCAGAGGAGCCCTATAAAAGTTATTTTAGATGGTAAGGTTGTGTGCTTGAAGAAATCATCAGCTGATAGGGGAATAGCACAAAAAAGTTAGAATTACCCCCAACGTCCAAAATTAACAACCGCCAACGGCAGATGAATTTTCTGTTTGACGAGTAAATAGGGTTATCTGCCACACGGGGCAAGCGGGTGAATGTTTTCTACCATAATAATAATAATAGGAAGCGTTTTGGGACGCAAAGTGTGGGATCACTACAAGTTGAAACGAAAACACAGTGCAGCATGTCTGTGGTGCATCGGAGCTATCCTAGCATCATAGCACATCGTGTGCTACACCAAGACGTAGCATGTTTACTATCAGAGCAACGTCACTGCAGCAGGTCAGTGAAAATACAATCGTCCCATGAGGGTTTCTGCCAGACCTTTTCAGTCCGGGTGCCTGGCCGGCGCTAAACTCTGCAGCGCCGGGACAACGGACAGAAAAAAAAAAAAAATAGCGTCGCGTTTGCTGCTAATTAGCAGTTGTGCACCGCGGAGCAGCAGCAGCGGCCGCTTGGACACTCCGTGTGAGCAGTGCACTGCTCGGCATCACTCCACCCCTCCCCCCCCGACACACACACACACACACACACACACACACACACACACACACACACACACACACACACACACGTTCCCCCCTGGCGAAACTTTTATCCCGCAGGAAACACTGTAGACGCAAATAAATATTTTTACAATCAGCTGTTTACACGTCTGAGTCACAGAGGAGAGCCAGCAGTCGTCACCAACTGTCTTTGAACGCAACGCAAAATTAAATGGAAGTGATTACACAGAAGAGGCACAACATGTTCAAAAGTTCAGGCTGGATTTCTGAAGAATGTGCCATTTCACAAACAGCTGATATGGCAACGCTTGTCAGTTATCTCGACTTCTGTACCGGCAAAGTGGGTGTGACCAATCACAGCGAGTGGAATGCGCACATGGATGAGCCTGGGATGGAGTCAAGTGAACAGAGCGTTTTCAGAGGAGGCAGGAAAAGCAAGGAAGCGGCGCAGTAAAAGGCACAGATCTAAGAAGCTTTCAGTGCCGGTTATCCTGTATAATCCCTCTAGGGGGGGCTAGAAATTAAATACCAATGAGCAAAACCAGCCGATCAACGTCCCCTTTAAATCCCTGTCTGGCTCAGGTGGCACGATGGTGGTGAGGTTGGAGCGACTGTTGTACACTGAAACATGTCCACTGATATACTGTATATTGTGAAAATCTTTGTTGTTTATTTGAGCAACTTTTTACACTCTCTGAGAGCAAAGTCCCACACCGGCGTGGTTCCATATCTACTTGACGACATAAGGAAGCTGTACCGAGGCTGCAGATCCGGCGCTATGCTATACCCACCCGGTTGTGGTCCCATGTTGCGCTGGACTTTGTCAAAGGCCTGCCCCCCTCTGATGGTAAGACCACGGCTTGTGGATGTTCGTTGCTGTGGCGGGGTGCTCAGTATCTTGTGGACTGGTTCTGATCCTGGACTGCTCCCAAGCCTTGCCTCGGACCAGCTCTATTCTGTCACCCTCTCGATCAGCCCACCAAGACTCTCCAACTCACGGATCTTTAATAAACATGCTCTGACCTCCTCCACCTCCGTCTTCTGGTGCTGTCTGCATCTGACCTCCGTACTGCACCCTGACACCTCTGTGCACAGATGTGGAGGTTCCCCGTATCGCCACCAACAGTGCTGTTGCTAAAGTGCAGACACAGCATCCCGAGGCTCTCATGTTCATCTCTGGGGATTTTAACCATGTCACTCTGGAGAAAACACTGGCTGCGTTTCACCAGTATGTGGACTGTAACACCAGGGGGAACAGGACTCTAGATCTGATGTATGCAAATGTCCAGGAAGCATACAGCACCATCCCCCTGCCTGCACTGGGAAAAGCAGACCACAATGTGGTCCATCTCAAACCTCACAACACATCAAGAATGAGGAGACTAGCAACAACTACACGCTCATCCAGGAAGTGGTCTCCTGAGGCCAAGCAGGCTCTGAAAGACTGCTTTGAAGCCACTGACTGGGAAGCACAGCAGGGGCCTCACAATGAACATGGAGGCGAAAGTTGACTGCACTACAGACTAGATAAACTTCGGCATGGATGTTGTTATTCCAGTAAGATCTGGACGCTGCTTTGCCAACAACAAGCCTCGGATAACCAGTGACATCAAAGGTCTTCTGAACCAGAAGGAAGGCTCAGGAAGCTCGACGATCGGTCAAATCCTCCTCTCCAGGACCCTGGAACAGACTTTCCCTCAGAGGCTGAGGAGTGTGATCCCCCTATAGTTGGAGCACACCGTCCAGTACCTCTTTTTAAAAAGGGGAACCATGACATGCAGCAGCCACTTAATGGAGTGACGACATACTGAGCCACAGAACTCTGGGGATGTGGGGTAGTAAGATGTAGACGCGTCTCGTGCAGGCTCCGCTAAGGTCACATTTTTTCTTTACAATTCAGGTTCTGCCCTTTTATACTCAGCCCAGCTTTTTTATGCACTTCTTGTAGTAGCCTTATTTTCTGTAAAGCGCTACAAAATGACGACGGCCGCGACCAGAGGCCAAACATCGAAGCAACGCAACGCCAGCCAGGCTAGCTCAGTTACGCTAGCCGCTAACTCAGGTGAACCCGAGGCCCACACTGTGGACCTATTGACGGCAGATATGCGAAGGGATGCTTTGGGTGGCCAGCAGGAATTTATCTGTGGGGCTATTGACCTGAAGATGCATATCAAGAAGGACATTGACACGGTGAAGAATGAGCTAGCTTCCTCGGTTGCAAGCATACAGGCTTCGCTAACATCACAGGAAAGCCGCATCACCGAGTTGGAGAAATCTGCAACATTTACAGGTGATACCGACACTGAGCTGAGCGCCACAGTTGCACAGCTTCAGAAGGAGGTGAAGGAGGTACAGACCAAAACAGAGGACCTCGAAGGCAGATTGAGACGAAACAACTTACGCTTAGTCGGCATCGAGGAGTTGATGGAGCAGGGGCAACCAGTGACAAAGTTTGTCTCCGAGATTTTGAAGGAAATACTGGGTTTGGAGGAATCTCCGCTCTTGGACCGAGCGCACCGTTCTCTACGCGCTAAACCAAAGCCCAGCGAGTCCCCACGGGTATTCGTCATGCGAGTCCACTATACCCATGTACGAGATGAAATCCTCCGCAAATCCAGTCAGAAGCAACTCTTCTACAGAGGGAAAAAGGTCTATGTCTTTCCCGACTACACTTCTACCATATCCAGAAAGAGAGCAGCCTTTGGGTATGTGAAAAAGCAGCTGAGGACCATTGAAGGCGTCAAGTTTGGTCTGCGCTTCCCTGCTATTCTGCGCATTACATTTCCTGGGAAGAAGGAGCACCTGATTGAAGACCCGGAGCAGGCGATGGACTATGTGAACAGCGTTCAGCAGGACACGAGAGCCACCGAGGATTAAAGAGCTTTTTATCATCATATCATGGATGTATTGTCTCAGTGGCTAAAGTGTTACTTTCAATTTGCTCTTCTCTTAGACTGTATCATATTGATCATATATGTCTCAGTTTTATTTTACTTTATTATTCCTTTCATTTAAAAATTGATATTCTGTCCTTATTTGTTATATTATGTGCCTGCTTTGCTGCAGATGTGGATTAATGCTTGCCTATAGACAGGATATTGTACTCTGCATTTATAAATGTAATTTGTGTACAGACATACGTAGCCTACAGTTACGGACAGGTAGGGCGAGCCTTTTTTTTTGTTTGTTTGTAATGTTATAACTGACCGGAGTTTTTTTTTTTTTTAAGTTTTACATTAGCGAACACTCACTCAAAATGAACGGATTGGGAGTTCCAAAGAGGTTGTTAAGCACCTATTTTGGGGGGATGCTGGGGAGGTTTTTGTTTTGCATTGTTATTTTTGTTTTTCTTTTTGTTTGTTTTTTTCTCAAAGAGTTTTTCTCCTCATTACAGTGTTTTCCTATATACATCCATTTGGATTCCCACTGCAGAAAATTCTGTGGACTGTTTAGACTCATTTATTAATTTCCATTGCATTGTTAATTTAGTTCAAATCCTCACATGTGTTCTATATCATCAGGGATAGGCTCTAGCGTGACATTTGCGAGCTGGAATGTTAGAGGGTTAGGGAAACTTACAAAAATAAATCAGGTTCTTTCTCATCTACATAGTTTAAAAGTTCAGATTGCCTACTTGCAAGAAACACATTTGAATATATCTGACCATTTGAAAATACACAGAAGCTGGGTTGCTCAGTCCTATCACTCTCTTTTCAATAGTAGACTGCGAGGGAGGGCTATTCTGATTCATAAATCATTGCAATTCACAGCATCTAATGTTATTGCTGATTCTGGAGGTCGTTATGTTGTTGTAATTGGTCTCATTGCAAATATACCAATAATATTAGCAAATATATATGCACCAAACTGGGAAAATGATAAATTCTTTTCAGACTTCTTGTATAACCTGCCTAATTTAGACACTCACCATCTGATTTTAGGAGGCGATTTCAATTGTTGTCTTGACTCAGTTTTAGACCGTTCCTCTACCTCTACACCAAAACTATCAAAATCCGCTCAAGTTATTAATTCTTTTATTCGAGACTACTCTATGGCAGATTTATGGCGCAGTCTCAATCCAACAGGACGTGTATACTCTTTTTTTTCTCCTGTCCATCAATCACTTCAGACTGCAGACTGCTTCAATTGGTCGAAGCTTGTTCGTATAACGCTATCTTGATATCTGATCATTCACCTGTCACAGTAACTTTTAGGTTATCATTTCATGCTCCAAGACCTCCTTGGAGACTTGGCAGCTCTGTTTTGTCTCAAGATGATATTACTAACTTCATAGCTGGTCAAATTGATTTCTTTTTTGAAATGAACATCACGGCCGATATATCTCAGGGAATTCTATGGGAGGCATTTATAGCTTACATAAGAGGCCAGATCATATCCTATATGGCTCATAACAAAAGAAAAGCTAATGAAGAAAAATTAAGCATGACAAAGCGTATCTCCCATTACAAGCAATGTATTCAGCAACACTCTCTCCGTATTTGTTAAAAGAGCTCCTTATTGAGAAAAACAAATTCGACATTTTAATGTCTGCTGAGGCAGAAAGAAATCTTCTGAAATCTCGACATCATCATTACGAATTTGGGGAGAAAGCAAACAAGATACTTACCTATCAGCCTGGACAAGCCACATCTTCCAGATTTATCACAAAAATTAAACCATTAGGTGGTCATACACAGGACAATGGGAAAATTAATTGTACCTTCAAGGATTTCTATCAATCTCTCTATACATCTGAACATGATGTTCACCCCGATTTTGATCAATTTTTTTTCCACTCTAAATATACCTTTTATAAATGATGAATGTCAAAACAGACTCGATGCACCAGTCACCACACCTGAATAAGAATTTGCCATTAAGTGGAAATGCAAAGTGGAAAGAGTCCAGGGCCAGACGGGTTCCCGCCTGAGTTTTTCAAGAAATTCTCCCATAAATTGATCCCATACCGACTTAAGATGTATAATGAATCCCTGACAGTTGGCATCCTTCCTCAAACACTAAGACAGGCGTCCATATCACTCATTGTAAAGAAAGACAAGGACCCGGAAAATTGTGCATCCTATCGTCCTATATCTCTGCTTAAGGTGGATGTTAAAATTTTAGCAAAAGTTTTAGCATTAAGACTGGAAAAGGTACTACCCCAAGTTGTTTCAGCTGATCAAACAGGCTTTATAAAAAACAGATACTCTTTTTTTAACATTCGTAGGTTACTTATTATCATTTATGGTGTATCCGGATTCTCCACGCCTGAGATAATTATGCCAATGGATGCCGAAAAGGCATTTGACAGGCTGGAATGGGATTATTTGTTTTATGCTCTAAGAAAGTTTAATTTTGGTGAACAATTTATCAACTGGATAAGATTACTGTACACAAACCCACTAGCTTCAGTTTGCACAAATGGGCTATATTCAGAAGCATTTTCTATCTCTTGCGGACCCCGACAAGGCCGCCCTCTGTTGCCCCTGTTATTTGCTCTGGCCCTGGAGCCTTTAGCTATTGCAATTAGACAGGACACAACAGTAGCTGGTATATTTAGAGAAGGCCTTGAACAAAAATTTCTTTATATGCTGATGACATGATCCTCCACATTTCCGACACTGATGTCTCCCTTCCCACGGTCCTCGTGACTCTTGATAATTTTAGTTATATCTCTGGCTATAAAATCAACCTTCAGAAAAGTGAAACATTTCCCATTAATTCCTTTGCTCAAACTTACCCTTTGCACAGATTTCCCCTAAAGGTTGCTGTAGATAAGTTTACCTATCTTGGGGTCCGTGTAACTAAAGTTGCAAACAAGCTATTTACAGAAAATTTTACTCCTCTTGTGAATGACTTAGAAGAAAATATAAAGCGCTGGTCATCTTTGAATCTGTCCATTGCTGGTAAGATAAACACTGTCAAGATGAATGTATTGTCTAAATTTAGCTATCTTTTTCAATGCATTCCAATATTCATTACCAGTGCATTTTTTAAAAAATTAGACAGTATTATTTCTGGATTTATCTGGGAGCACAAACCACCCCGGCTACGCAAAGCTTATTTGCAACGCCCGAAACAATTTGGTGGCATGGCCCTTCCAAATTTCCAGCTGTATTTTTGGGCAGCAAATATTCATCCCATTGTACACTGGTTATATGAAGATCCAGGTGCTGATGCCCCCTCGTGGTGCACATTAGAAGCGCGGTCCTGTAAGTCTATTTCATGGGCTTCTTTAGTTTACTCTTCATTGGCTGCAGCCTCCTCTCTCCATATTGAAAATAAATTGGTCTTAGCAACCCTAAAAATTTGGAAACAAATCCTTAGGCGTTATGGTTGGCATAGTCTCTCTGTCAAGGCATTCATGCACATCATATGTTTCCTCCCTCTCTAGAAAGTAAGGCTTTTTTCCTCTGGAAACAAAAGGGCGTCAAGACTTTACAAGATTTATTTGTAGAAGGACAGTTTTTATCATTTCAACAACTATGTACCACATTTGGCATTGCACGCACCAACTTTTTTCGATACCTTCAGATTCGTGACTTTATCAGAAAACAGTTTACTCAATTCCCAGCTTTACCTCCTCAATCGGCGTTTGATACACTGTTAACATCTTTTAAATCTTTTAAGGGTATGATTTCAATTCTTTATAATGCTTTGTTTTCGTTGAATGATCCCTATCTTGACATAATCAAAGCTAAATGGGAAAGGCACTTGGGAGAGGATCTGTCAGGAAAATGGGATAAAATATTGAATCAGGTTCATACTTCTTCAATTTGCGCTAAGCACGGACTTATTCAGTGCAAAATTGTGCACAGAGTTCATTGATCCAAAGATAGACTGGCAACAAGATTCCCGGGAACTGATCCGAACTGCAACCGATGTAAGAGAACACTCGGTACATATTTTCATTAGTGCTGTCAGTTTTAATCGCATTGATCACAATTTAATCGCATTGATCGCAATTAATCGTGATTAATTCATGGAGAACTGTCAACAATTAACTTTTTTAAAGTTGAGATTAATAGCAATGAAGAATCTAATCCTCCTAAATCAGTCCCAATGTCAAGAAAAAGACTATTATCCTCTAGTTCTTTTCTTTGACCCAATTGGCAGACCTCAATGGATTAATCGCAATTAAAACTGACAGCACTAATTTTCATACATTTTGGAGTTGCCCTAAGTTAACACCTTTTTGGACATGTGTTTTTAAGACACTCTCAGAAATCTTTGGATTGACTATTGCACCATGTCCAGTTTCAGCTCTTTTTGGTATAGTCCCAGACCTACTAAACCTAAATAAAAAAACAGCAAGACTTTGTGGCCTATTGTACACTCTTAGCTCGCAGATTAATATTACGGAACTGGAAAAATGTATTGCCTCCGTCGCACTTACAGTGGATTAAAGATATATGTTTTTTCATGAAGATTGAAAAGATTCGTTACACACTTAAAGGGAAAAATTCTGCATTTCTGGATGTGTGGCAACCTTTTTTGAGATATGCTGCAGAGAAGCTTGATCTGACTGTATGAATCCGATTTGTAGCATATCCATTTAGGTTTTTTGTTTCTTTTCTTTTTTTTCTTTGTTTTTCAATATATGTGTGTTTAGTGTGTATGTCTGTTGCCATTACAATTTCTTTTCTATGGGTGGGCTTTTTTTTTTTTTTTGTCTCTGTTCTGTACTCTAAAACTGAAAATCAAATATAAATAAAGTTTCCAAAAAAAAAAAAAAGGGGAACCACCACCCCAGTCTGCCACTGTACCCGACTTCCACATGATGATACAGAGACGCGTCAACCAAGACAGTCCTGCACATCCAGAGACTGAAGGTACTCAGGGCCAATCTCATCCACCCCCGGTGCCTTGGCACCAAAGAGCTCACCAACCACCTCGGTGACTTCAGTTTGGTGATGGACGAGTCCACCTTCTGAGACCTCAGTCCACCTCTGGGACCTCTGAGACCTCAGTCCACCTCTGGGACCTCTGGGACCTCAGTCCAACTCTGAAACATGAGCCTCGGCTTTTTTTCATCGCACAGCTCACATTTTCCTCAGGCTGATCTGAGAGGTTGAACTTTCCACTGGGAGGAGATTCAATCACACTCTCATCATTTTCACATCTTATGTTTTATTTTGAGTAGTTTGCAGCAACGATTTTTGCACCTTGGTCTGACTACGTCTTGTGATTAATATTTTTGTACTGTTTGTATTTAATGAATCCAGGGTCCTAAACACCATGTTGAAATTGTTTTTCCAGTTGTTCGCTGAATCCAATCAAGATTACAATAGTTTAAATAAAGATAAGACACCTAGAGGAAAACATTATGAGACATGTACTAAAGCAAACACTTTTACCTGAAAATATCCTCAAAAAAACACACAGGGCCTCCTCCGTTTCCTGCTTCACTCCAACTATCCTGAGAATTAAAACACATCTTTCCTTCCCTGCGCTTCCAGCCATGCTATTTGAAGTAATTAACCTTAATTTGCCCAAAAAGAGACGGATCAGTGTGAGACCGCTGCCTCGTCCTGGACCGCCGTCCGCCTCCCTCCGCTCCTGACGGGGTCTCTGCTTAATCAAAAAGCAGCCATCAGATCCTGATACTGAATCATCTTTTAATTGGGAGCTACATTCTGGTTAATAGTTTTATAATTCTCAGTCTCTAATAGTCTCACCACTGGGATCCGCTCCAGTTTTTCTGGCTCAGTTGAAACAGTCGCAGAGGTGAGGACTTTCTCACACACACACACACACACACACACACACACACACACACACACACACACACACACACACACACACAAATGAAAAGCTATATTGTCTGTATATAAGTAGAGGTTTTACTTCTGTACTCCTACAGTCTCACTGATTATGTAAAATGAGGTCAACTTATCAAATAAGACACATTTAAAGCCTGGAGACAGACCAAGCTCGCCTGGATTTCTATTTTTATCTGTGGAGTTGTTCAGACTGCAGAAAGATGAGGGGAAGCTCTCCAGCGGGACGACGCCTCAGACCTGTTCTAATGCTACTGTTTGTGTAAAAATGATGAAAGGTGTTCATTTTTGGCTTTTCTGTCAATTTCTATTCACTGCTTGGGGGAGGTGGAGCCTCAGGTGGTGTCGCTGGAGCAGTCTTCCCGCTCCTGCTGCTCCTCAGTCCGGTTTTTCCAGCCTGCATCTCCTGGAGCATCGCCGTCTGCTCCTCTGACCGGGATCACTCATTAGCAGACTTGACTTTGACTTGACTTCTTCCCTCTTCAAAACATCAGATTACATGAAATGCCAGTACAACTTCTGTTCCACAAGTGTCCAGACTGCATTTTGAAGCAAGCAGGGGTGCTTAGCTACTCATCATGAGCCACTCCATGAGGTTCTTCCTCTGATGTGAAAGCCTCAACTTCATCTGAAACACAAGGAGTCACGGATATGTTTTCATCAGGGCTCTCGCCCAATCTTATCTCAAAACTATTAAAAAAGACATTTTTCTCAGCTATACTGGTTAATGCTCACGCACACTCTTGTCAGGGCTTGGCTCTGGAGCCCCGACAGGAAAAAGACGAGGAAACGCCAACGAGCGGTTTAACGCCAATTTATTAATGCAAATAAAAAGGCCTTGGACGAGGAGGCCGAGGAGACGTGGCAGTGCAGGGCAGGCAGCGTCCACAGCTGACGAGTGTCAGCTTAAATAGCCGGAGGAGGAGCGAGGAGCGACCCAGACAGGAGGAGGAGGACAACAGGACGGGGACCGTCACACTCTGTTTTCATACAAATATACTGATATAGTTGCAATCGCAAGGGTGGCGTCGTTGAAAGTGAAGTTGGAAGAAAAAGACTTGGTTAACTTGACAGCTTTCTGTAGACATCATTATGAATGAGATTATTCAAAACCCATTTCGATGCTACAGCGGTTGACCACCCACCGAGGACCTGCTCCACCTCTTCATGAAGCCTGAAGGTCAAGGGTTCCGAGCCGCTTTGTTGTTGTGTACCTTGGCCTTGTTACACTCCTGCTTCCTCCTGGGCGGCAGCTCCAGCGAGCTAGCGCCAACTGACAGCAGAAAGTCCATGTTATTAATAAACCAAATGCTTCTTGTCTGACTAATAAAAACCTGGATTTAACATTACACACCAGGGTTCTCAGACTTTTAGGATCCAGGATTCTCTTACAGGAGACAATGTTTTCAAGGACTGCTCATAATCCTTATGTTAATTAAACACAATCCGCCATTTGTAATCCCGAATGCCAAATGACTTATTCATTTTTTTTGAATCTTCAGACCTAAATATTTCAGATCTGTGCAGTAGAAATCAACTTAATGAAATTAACATTTTCAAAATGGTGGATTTAGTCCTCGAAAAAAGCATCAGAGTGCGAGCTCTTCTTGTTGTATTTTCCTTCCAGCTCTGCAGCGTGGCGTTGTGATCTGATAGCTCCGTGCACACGTCCATACAGAGACACGCCAAACGAGCTGCTGAACACGTGTCAAAGTTTCTAATATGCTTCTGCCTTGGAGAACATTTGTCTTTGAGTATTATGCAAATAATTGGCAGACGATTCCGATGTTATTCTTTGTTGTATTGAAATGTGTTCTGTTACTGGTGGCAAACAGTTACAATACAAAACTGTTTTTACGTCTTTACAATCGATCAACACTGGTTTAAGTGATTACAGTGACAATCTGTTCAAAACTCAGCTGTCCTTCATAGATGGAGCATCACAACATCCTGGACCTCATTACCTGCTTCTACATCTTGCACCATTCCACCTGTGGGCTCCAGCGCTGCCGACCCAGGAACATCCCTGCTGCCTCCACGGCTCAGCTGAGCAGCTGGAACCAGATGTCGTTAGGACTTTTCAATAGATAACGGAATGAGTTATTATGACTACTACTGGTACTATTAATAATACAACTAACTACCACAAATATTATCTAAAGCAATGGAACTTAAAATGATAACCTCTTTGACACCTTAACGTCCCCAGGCAGGACATGAACAGTCCCCCAATGGTTAATGTTGCTCATTCTTGTAAAGTATCAATAGTGACTATTGTTTGTTCCAGCCTGCTTATGTAGGGAATGCTGTTGAGAACCTGGATCCTCTAATGCAGTAAAACTGGTAATCACTGAAGACGCGCTGTTAGTTTAATGGTTAAATTCTTATGACTTTTCCTGGGTTTGTTGTTTGCACTAAATGGATGTTGAACCGAGGATCTGAAATTTGATCTGGGCATGAAAACTCCTCTGAGCTGCTGACAACAGGACAGAACAGAAATGCTCTTTAATTACTGAAGCTAATGCTAACTGACTGTACTGCTTGCAGGATCCTGACCTGATCATTAAAATAATGCAAATAAACCAGTTTAAAGCACAAACTAGACTTAATAACTGTAGTTACAGAGTGATAACTTACCCAGAGGCGTCATCTCCTCACAGCGCTAAACATCTCATCTTGGGCTTGATTCTTCTGCAGGGCCTCCAGACTCTTCTCTTCTCTTCTTTCCTTTATTCTCTCGGTGTTTGTAACATTTCATGACTCTCTACTTTCACCTTTTCACAACAAAAAGTGACAAAACAACAAAAAGAAAGGCGACAACCTCCCTGTCCTTCATTAACTTGTTTACTTCCTTTTTTTTCTTTTTTCTTTTGTTTTTGTCTGCATATCTGCTCTTACAGTGACATGAACCAACCATGATGTCCCTGTTCAGGCTGCAACCTTTTTTTTTCTTATTTGTGACTGTGACCATCTCCTGCCCTCATGGCAAGTAACTATCAGGTTTATCTCAAGCTGTTTCCTACATTATGCCATTGAGGGCTGTGCAGACCAAAGTGAGACATAAAAACAAACACAGGACAGACAAAAAGAGAGGCATGAACAGTGTTCTGGGAGAAGGGTGCATTAGATTTATTTGTGCTCTGTGGTTCACACTTTGAAGCCAGTTACAAATCCAAAACCTTCCTAAACACCAGATACTGCAGAATCCCAACCAGGTCAATCAGGAAGCTGTCAGGAGACCAGAGGAAGTAAAGATGAAGCAGAGTGAGATCCAGCAGACACTAACCAGCAGCCTCCCCTGACTCAGCAACCGGGGGAGCGAATCCACTGAGTCCTGGTCGATGCTGGTGTGGTGGATCTGGCATGCATGAAAACCTCCACTGAAGCAGGGAGCCTCTCCAGCCCAGCGAAGTCCGCACAGCCGTCCCACGGGGGGGGGCACCGGCCACCGAGCCAGCCCAGGAAGCTGGGACGACACCCCCCACCCCCAGCACAGCCAACACCCCAAGGCCCACGCAGCAGGACGGGTCATAGCGGGCCTACACAGCGCCCCACCGGCCCACTGCCACACCACAGAATCAGAATCAGAATCATCTTTATTGTCATCGCAACAAGTTACCAAAGTTACAAGTGCAACGAAATTGCATGGGTTTTTAAGACGCCCAGGCAGCCAATTACGGCGCTCCGTCTTGAAAAGGAAACAGAGTTAAAGAAACTCAGACAGAAATTAGGGGGGGGGGGGGGGGGGGTGTTAAAAAAAGATACATCAATTCAAATCACGGTTCCGAAGGGAGTCGTGATTAGAAGTGAGAGACCAAAAAAAGCCAACCTGCGCACATACATAGCAAAAAAACACGAGACAAGCTGCTATCAGACTAACGGGTCAGCCCCGTAACCACCCGACTGCCCACCCCCACCCGCCATCCCCCACAATCCAATCAGTTAGTGAGCAACAACTGAGCAGGATCTTCCAGAAAGTCAGAACAGCCTGGCTTCTAGCACTGCCACAGCTCCACACAGACTCCACCAGGGAGAAGAAACTTACATTTTACTCAAGCGCTACTAAAAGAGTGAGGAAGGAGTTCCCCTCGTCCGTGCAGGCAAGCCACAGGCCCGAGTCTTTCACTAAGCTGCATTATGCCCAAGGCCTGCAGGGGGCGCTGTTTCGCATAATACGTGGAAACTCCTTAATGCGCCTTCAAAGCTTAATCAAAACTCTCAAGTATACATTACCAAAGTGGAAAGAAATCTTTACATTTTCAGTGAAACAGGTAAGGGAAGCCTTTTGTTGATGTCCTCATGAAGAAATTCAGTGTTTCTAACAACGGGATCCTACACACACATTTTCACATGTGCAAATGTAAGAGTCAAAAACACACATAAGTTAATATAAACTGAAAGAAAGAATGAATGTACATCATTTGAATGTCACATATTGGTGCTGGTCTCCTTGTTTTACGTTAATAACTTGCTGCAGCGGTCCGGTAGTGATCATGGCTTGTAGCCTCTTCCTGCTCACGTCTGGTCCCTGTCTACATGAAGATGCAGTTTTTTTTGTCATTCATCATTTTAACAGGAAGTTGGCTTATGGCACTTGAGCATCGTCATCTCCTTGTCTTCATTCACAGTTCTTGTCATTGTTCGTGCACTCCAGCTGTTCTTGTCCATTGTGCTGCAGAGCTGTGGCTTTCATTCAAATCAAATGCTGTCCTTGTTGAGTCGGCCCACCATATCAAAACATCTTCCCATTCACACAGCAGCTCTAGAAGTTAGGACACTTGTGCACAAGTGCTTTCAAATTCAAAAGGATTGCACTCAACAGCTCTTGAAATGTATGCATTCTGCTGCAGGAAGATGTTTAACGCTTGACAATAAACAATGCTGCCTTTTGGCGATTTCTCACCTTACGTGGTCTGAATGGCAGAATGTGGCATGAGCTGCTTTGTGACTTTGTGAGGAATTCAGGCTGGGCTGTGTTGGTAATAAATGGTTGAAGGTTAGCGGACTGCAAACACACTTTCACACTCAAGAGATGAAGAATAGCAAGTAGCTTTGTGTGTAAGGAGGGACAGTGAGTGTTTCTTTCACCGACTGTGAGGCCAGGGGGTTGAAGGAGCAAGGTGAGAGGGAAACATGCTGCTGTGTGAAATGGAGAGAGCAAGCCAGGCCTTCTTCTCTTCTATTCTTCTTCTGTAATAGTCCCTGTGGGCTGATTTCCTATTGATTAGCAATCTGCTCCAGAATGAGACCTCCAAGGCTAATGCTCAAGGCTGAGCCTCAATGAGCTCTGCATGGAAACACACACATTTTTACATGATG